>NC_051217.1:45383904-45536404 GCF_015220715.1 Pygocentrus nattereri
GAGTTGAAATAGAGGCGAGTAACTCTGGCATTTCCAGCTTGTCGGAAGCAGATGAGCTGCTGCGGGCGATTCCACTCAAACATCCGCACACTGCCATCCTGAGCTCCTGTCATATCTAAACACAAACACAAGACACATCACAAGTCTGTCAGTGTTCAATCTACTGAGAAAGGCATATGGGTTAAGTAACTCAAAATATGTATCTAGTCACACATTTCAGTGCACAAGTCTTAGCATTTAAAACTAGTTATGTGAGCAATATGTGTGTTTTGCCTGTAAAAAAAACACATTAGTAGATTTATGAAAATGTAAGAAGAATGTGTTGTTATTGGTAATCAACACCTCCAGCCACTGCAACCACACCTGGTTTAATCTGATGAAGGACTGATGAGATAAACCAGCTATTGGATGTTAACTGTAAATACTGGACTTTCCTGAGAAGAGGAATGTATTCATTTGTATTTATTGTAATGTTAGTAAACAAATAAATGGCTTTACAGATCATTCTCTCAGACGCCTCAGGCCTGCTCTATACTGTCCATCTCAACCCCTAGTAAAAACGTTAAATCACTTCAGACCCAACGACCCACACGGCTCTAATATGTTACACTCTCATTAAACATACTCACAGTATTGGTAAATAGGGTGGGACGTCATTCTCTTCACATTGTTTAAATTCCTCTTCACAATCTGAGGGACAAACACAAACATCCATCAGTTCTCGGCATCCTGATGAACCTTCTGCACACTGTTTGAGATTCCTGCTTTAATGATGCCTTAGATACTTCGTTTACTCACTTTAGTCATGACATCTTGGTAATCTTGGCTTTATTTTAGGTGTCTGTTATAATGCCTGTAAAATGTTCTTATTACAGCTTATCAAGCCAGTAGCTGCTAATTACCTGGCTGCTTTATTAAATACAGTGCATCCGGAAAGTATTCACAGCGCTTCACTTTTTCCACATTTTGTTTTGTTACAGCCTTATTCCAAATTTAATTATATTAATCTTTTTCCTCAAAATTCTACACAAAATACCCCATTGTGACCATGTGAAAAAAGTTTTCTCGAGAGTTTTGAAAATGTATTAAAATTAAAAAACAAAGAAATCATATTTACATAAGTATTCACAGCCTTTGCCATGAAGCTCAAAATTGAGCTCAGGTGCATCCTGTTTCCACTGATCATCCTTGAGATGTTTCTACAGCTTAAATGGAGTCCACCTGTGGTTGATTGGACATGATTTGGAAAGGCACACACCTGTCTATATAAGGTCCCACAGTTGACTGCATGTCAGAGCGCAAACACCAAGCATGAAGTCAAAGGAATTGTCTGTAGACCTCCGAGACAAAATTGTCTCGAGGCACAAATCTGGGGAAGGATACAGAAAAATTACTGCTGCGTTGAAGGTCCCAATGAGCACAGTGGCCTCCATCATTCGTAAATGGAAGAAGTTCGGAACCACCAGGACTCTTCCTAGAGCTGGCCGGCCGTCTAAATTGAGCGATCGGGGGAGAAGGGCCTTGGTCAGGGAGGTGACCAAGAACCCAATGATCACTCTGTCAGAGCTCCAGCGTTCCTCCGTGGAGAGAGGAGAACCTTGCAGAAGGACAACCATCTCTGCAGCAATCCACCAATCAGGCCTGTATGGCAGAGTGGCCAGGCGAAAGCCACTCCTTAGTAAAAGGCACAAGGCAGCCCGTCTGGAATTTGCAAAAAGGCACCTGAAGGACTCTCAGACCATGAGAAACAAAATTCTCTGGTCTGATGAGACAAAGATTGAACTCTTTGGTGTGAATGCCAGGCGTCATGTTTGGAGGAAACCAGGCACTGCTCATCACGAGGCCAATACCATCCCTACAGTCAAGCATGGTGGTGGCAGCATCATGCTATGGGGATGTTTCTCAGCAGCAGGAACTGGCAGACTAGTCAGGATAGAGGGAAAGATGAATGCCGCAATGTACAGAGACATCCTGGATAAAAACCTGCTCCAGAGCGCTCTTGACCTCAGACTGGGGCGACGGTTCATTTTTCAGCAGGACAACGATCCGAAGCACACAGCCAAGATCTCAAAGCAGTGGCTTCAGGACCACTCTGTGAATGTCCTGGAGTGGCCCAGCCAGAGCCCAGACTTGAATCCGATTGAACATCTCTGGAGAGATCTGAAAATGGCTGTGCACAGACGTCTCCCATCCAACCTGATGGAGCTTCAGAGGTACTGCAAAGAAGAATGGGCAAAACTGCCTAAAGATAGGTGTGCCAAGCTTGTGGCATCATATTCAAAAAGACTTGAGGCTGTAGTTGCTGCCAAAGGTGGTTCTACAAAGTATTAAGCGAAGGCTGTGAATACTTATGTAAATATGATTTCTTTGTTTTTTAATTTTAATAAATTTTCAAAACTCTCGAGAAAACGTTTTTCACATGGTCACAATGGGGTATTTTGTGTAGAATTTAGAGGAAAAAGATTAATTTAATTCAATTTGGAATAAGGCTGTAACAAAACAAAATGTGGAAAAAGTGAAGCGCTGTGAATACTTTCCGGATGCACTGTAATAAATACTGTGAATTGCACATTTTCCACAGCACTTTTCTCTGTGTATTATATACCATAGTCCTGTGCACAACCCTTCTCTGAGCCCTGGGTCTATACTGAGATCAATATCTCAGTTAATAACAAAGTGATTTATCAACACTCCAGTAAATCACCAATTAATTCTCTGTATTAATAAATACAATAAATCTTACCACTGCCCTCAGTAAATCACCAACAGATTATTAATACCTCAACAAATCTCAAATTTATTATCAACACATCAGTAAATCACCACATCATCACTAATTGTCAACTAATCAGTAAATTACCAATTAACTGAATCTTTGTAAATCACCAACTAAAACTACATAAAAAACATGCTGACTATTCTAAAGTGATCTGTAGTGTAAGGAGGTGTTGCTGTCTACTGTATGGGCCTTATTACAGCATCAGGTCTGCATAACTGTGTTTGTTAATGGAGTTTCTGATCAATACCGGCCCGTTAGACTGAGGCTGTGTCCAAAACCACACACTACTACACCACTGAATGGACTCCTAATGGTGCTTTTGTGTTTTTGACATACTATTTAGTATGGTAGTCTGTGGTTTCCGATGAAGTCATCAGGTTGTCTCATCAAAGCCCTAGTTGGGTCTTTATATAGTGCATAATTTGCAAAAGATAATGATGTATAAGACACACAGACATGCTGTGGAAAATGCATAATTCATTAGTAAAGTAGTAAAGATCAGACACTGAATCAGCAGCTCTTGGCTTAGTTTGGCTTTATAATGGACACCCCAAATAAAATATTAACAATATCAAACTGTAGGTTTCACAAAAAGTGAATTTCTTGTGCTTTTCCAGTAAAAATAAAGCCACAGTCTTGAACCGTGTACTATTCTTTCCTGTTGAGTAGATGAGTACTCTCACAGACAGCTCTTAGCTTAGAGATGGAGGTGAAAGAGAGACGGAAACAGAAAGTCTGGGTGCAGTTTATCAGTAATGAGCTGAGGGCAGACTGTGGCAGTGTTAGGGACGGCGATGACGCAGACGGCCACCTTGGTCTGGTGTTTATTGTTCCTAACAGCACTTGGTGTGCTTATCAGTGCTTTAATAGACTCATCATAGTGTCTGTTTAGACCACCCTTCACTGTTTGCGTTATGTTGATAAGAGTGGAAAAGAAAATATACAGAACACTTGAACTGCCTCTTGCAAGCAATGGTGCAACCCCTCATACATGAAGTGTTTCTTTAGCTTTTAAATACTTTCAGAAGTTAATTAGCTACTCAAACAGTGAACTCACTACAGCGTTCGACTGTTTACACCTTGTATTACTCAGATTTAGACCCTTATGGATGTGCTGCTTAACAAATGTGTATATCCACATCCAATATATCCAAACTGGAACTGAAAGATCAGATTTCAGAAAACAAAAAGGCCAATCCTGGGCATGCGCTGTCCATCAAAAGTTTGGGGACACCCTGCCTTCTTTTGAAATCTGACTTCTCTCTGTTACTTTGCCATGACGACAGACAAATCCCTGCAATGTTTTAGTGATCATAAAGCAGCTATTCCATAATCCTTTAGGTCCATTTATCTTCAACGCTCAGCATCTTCCTTGGTATGAAGACCAAGCTTTATCTAAGTAATGATTCCACTTTCCAAACTATTGTTAATAGCACATGATGCTTTGAGCGCCGTTATCAATGCCAGGGGGCAGGCAGCTGTGTGTAAAATACACAGCAACAAACTATAGATACCCCGCCACCTCAGGTGGTGCAGCTCCAGTTCGCAGTGGACAGAGAGTCGATGCAAAAGAAGTGAGCTTTTCATTTCCTGTTCCACTTTAATTTATGCAGCAATTACATTCAGATTAAGTGCCTGGGGAGCAGTTGGGGGTTAGGTGTCTTGATCAAGGACACCTCAGTCATGTACTGTCAGCGCTGGGGATCGAACCGGCAACCTTCGGGTCACAGGGCCAGTTCCCTAACGTCCAGCCCACGACTGCCCCTAATACAGATAGCTGTACAAGTCCTAGTGTGTAACAGCTGTATTATTTAAGATGGAACAGAAATTTGAACAAGAAGCCAAGAGAGATGAGTGTACCAAGATTCAGCACAATGGTGTGAATCTGGTCGAAGTGCTGAAGTGCACAATGGTCAGCATCACGTAACTCCTGGTGTGAAAACAAGTCTCACTTCAGCCCTGGCTGACATCAAAACTCATCATCCAGCTCCATCGTGCCCTGTGCATCCTGTCTTTACACATGAACATGCACACGTACCACACTGGCGCCCATGCTGGTCTGCCCACTGCCAAGCCAGGGCATGGAGGCGGACACAGGCATAGGGGGTGGGGCGAAGGGGCCAGCGCTGGCCTGGGCGATATTGGTGTGAGACGAGCGATAATCATCATCAGAGCTGAGGAAGAAGAGGGGATGAAATACATCAGTGCATCAGGATACATTGATAAGAAGGTGTTACTGAACCACCCGAAACGATTATGGACTGTTAGAATTATTCACAATTGATTATAATAATATTAATAATGTATATTGTTGTCATCCAAAACAAAATTCTTGGACATTATTTTTTAACTTTTCACCCACACTGACTGAGAAATGAGAAGACAATGCTGAAACTGGTTGAAGTGGCCTTAAAGTGATCAGGGGCCTTAAAGTGACCCCCCCCCCCTTATCCCACATGTGTCTGATTGTCCAAATCAGCTTTGGTGTCTGAAGTTTTTTTAGCTTCGCACTGGAGCTACAAAGCTAACGTAGGTAATAAATACCTACGTTTATTATGATAATCATCACACAATCGTCTCAAACCTTGCATTAAGTAATCTACAATACACTTGCTAACGTGGTAACACTGTATAACATTTTTTATCATTAAAAAATCTAAAAAGGTAGCGGCAGCCTGAATTTTGTCCATACTTTCATCCATTTTTGACTATAAGCTAAAATTACTGGCCAAATTAGCCTTGCAGCGTGTAGCTCTAGTGTAAAGAATATCTTGGCTGATAGAATTAATAAAGTGGAAACTGTAAATTTAACAACAGCTTTAATGGGAATCCAAAACACACACACACACACACACACACACACACACACACACACACACACACACACACACCTGCGTGACTCTTTGTCAAATTCTTCTCCGATCCAGGTGTATGACTGGGCTGCGAGCAGAGTGGACACATCCACCTCTTGAACGTCATGAGTGGAGGCCAGCACTATCTCACTGGGATTAGCCTGCACACAAACACAGCAGCCCACACACGTGTACACAGTTAGCGTTTACATGTTTGAAGAATACTGGATGCACTGAATGTAATAATACATAACACATAATGCTGTTAAGGAACTGATTACCAATTAACAACTTATGGCTAATTTACTCCTGACTCATGGACTGTGAGTCGATGTGTACACGTTAAATACCTTACATGGTCATTACGTGTCTTAACTGCTACTTATTACAATAGCCATGTTTGCATGCAGCCTAATAATCTTTTAATAATCCGACTAACAGCTCGATCTGAATAGAATACGTCCATGTAAACACCTCAATCAGAATGGACTGAGGTGGGTAATCCTGTAAATAATCTGTTAAACAGAAGAATAAGAGCATCCGATTACATTCCCAGTTGAAACATGCAAGTCTGTTCTGCATGTGCGTCAAGTGCGTAACGTTCAACATGACGGGAGCAGAAACTGGTCTGCAGAGGAGACGAAGATTTTGCTTTGAACTCTAAAAGTCGGTGGTAGGACAGACATCCAGCTTATGTGTCTAAGACCATCATGATGTCTTCTTTAATACATGCGAAGTACAATTTCCTGAGTCTGATATAATTTCAAAGCACTTAAAAACACAAGCGCACCAGATAATAACTCTTCTCACTCTGACTGGACTCACGTGATGCTCGCTGTCAAGGTAATGTCTATGCAAAGTGTTACTCCACACATTTTGGATGGTTTTTTTTTTGGTTATATATAGTGGGCATGTAAACGGGGGTCTTCTGTCAGACAGTTGAGTACAGTGAGCATATAAACACCTCAGTCTTAATCTTTAATAGGGAAGGTGTTCAAAATCTTTGCATGTAAACACAGCCAATGCCAATGACCTGCTAAGTGCACCCATCTACATAAATAAAAGAATTAATGAGTGGCATCTTCAATAAATAAATGAGAACTTACTAGTACTTATGCAATAGCCCTTCAAGGGCTTGTGAGATCGTGACTATAGTGCTGGGGGGTGGGGGGTTGTCAGACAAGCTTGAGCTGTTTCAACCCTTTCCCACACCTGCTCTGAGTGTATCTAAGTGGGCTGATACAGTGCAAGGACTACAGATAACAAGAAAAATCGGCCTTTTTTGTGCTTTTTGAAGTTGCAGATGGTGCATATTGCGGCATCTTCAGCATATAACCAGATGGCCATTGCGACAAACGCAATCTGTCTGTGAGTCACAACACTATAGTCCATCAACTCAAGCCCAGTTTTGTTAAGTGAGCATGGTGGTAGACTCATTACCTATTGTCGAATCTGCCAGGAGACGGTCCTCACCTTATTGATGGCAAATGCCATGATGATGTCTGACTCCTTGTGAATTATTTTAGCTTTGCCTCCGGGATAGCCGAGATCTGCCTCCACCTACACAGAGCACACAGATATGCACACAGACTTATCTCTCTGGTCTGCTTAACCCACAGCGTCGGCTGGCTTCAGACACCGTTCACATCAGCACACTGTGAGCATGCCACAGAACAGCACACAGCTGAATGGTTAATCAGTTTACAGGTATTTAATTGGGTAAAGGAGGTGCCTCAGGTCCATGTTTGGCCTTACAGACTGAATCGGGTGGACAGGTTTTAGTGCAGACGCAAGTTAGTGGAGTGTGTAGCGGAGAAAGGACGCGTGTGTGAATCTGTGTTTGTTAGGGGTGTAAATCTCAGATTCAGTGCATAATAAAATCTCAAATTTCACAGAGGCCAATCAATTATTTTGGTGAGACTGGAAGAACTATTTTTATACAGTAGTGCAATCCACTCAATAAGAACATGATCATTTTGGGGAGTGTTTTTTTCTCTTGAAATACCATGAAATGCTTAAATTTCAATTTAAAATGAGCACTTTTTTTTAATATCCTCCATTAATGCAGTTGAATCTCTAACTTCAGATCACCACATTTACACCCCTATGCAACAAGGTTTCCATCCATGTACTACCATACTTTGACAAATATAAAAAATAAAAAAGTAATGCAATGACAAATATGTAATTGGACAAAATTCATGCAAAATGTTTACATCCACATGAGGTGGATAAACTTTTCTGCCAATAAAATAAGAGATGCAATGATGTGACTGATCAGGTGTTTCTATGTTTGCAGCTGTAGTTGCAAGAGAACTTACGAATAAATAAAAGGAAAAAACTATGAACGAAAAATAAAAAGAGGCAAAATAAATCCCCCCATAACTCAGTGTGAGAGATGCAAACAGAGGTTCAGAGGGTTTGGTGTGAAACGGTTCAGACTTCTTTACAGTGGTGATGATGGGAACCAGGCGTCGCCATGATTACAACACAGATATAGACACTTTATTTACCATCCAGAACCACCAGAGAACCTACACGAGTCTTCTGAGCTTATATGGAATGTTGATGATGGAAAATAGTTTAAAATATTAAAAAAATAATAAAATATTTCTCTAGAGACTATTTTGTGCCCCAACACCTTGAATGCACCCTTCAAGAATGAATGGATTCAAAAATTGTTTTAAAATCTTCTCAAAACTGACTTGTTAAGTTTCTCTAGACCACAGCATTTTCCTCCAAACCACTCTGAATGATGTTGTTCAAATCTTAAGCATTTAATTATGAGGAATTTAGAAATTTCCCTTTAAACAAAACAGCAATGAAAACCCACCCAACAATAAAGACACATCTGTAAACTTGCACCATATTTCTCTGAAGTGTCCGTGAACATGACAGAGCTTTATTCTCCTGTACAGAGCTGATATTTCAGTCAGTCATTCACTTGAATGCAATTAGACCGCTGGATGGAAACCTGGCTACAGCGAGCAAGTGATCGTGCATGTGTGTGTGTGTGTGTGTGTGTGTGTGTGTGTGAGAGATCACAGCAGGTTAAGAGAAGGACAGAAGCCCAAAGCCTGGAGGAAACAGTCGCGGAGCCCGAACGACACACACGCTCAGTACTACCTTGTTGGCATTGCGAGCTCCTGCTATGCAGTTTTGTGTGAGGTAGTCCACATGGTTCTCTAAAGACTGTACAATACACAACACAACACACACACAAAAAGATAAAACAAACAAAAACACACCAAACACATGCACAAACCACAAACGGGAGATGGAGAAAAAAAACAAAAAAGAAATAAAACTCAAAATGAAACAGGCTTTGATGCGACTCTGAGAGCTGATCACCATCTTTGCTTTTGATTTTCATTTTATTGGATGATTATTTTAGCGAAATCATATCAGCTATCATATGACATTATTACTACTACAATATACAGGCCTACAATATGACACTTCTGGAATATGGAATTATTAATAGTGATCACAGTGTTTTGCTGTGGCTTTAGTTGCAATTTTGAATAAAAAAAAAAACACATTATTATTATAAATTATTACAATTTGGAGATTACTATATGGATAATTATGTTTAACTATTAATGACATAATTCAAATTATATAATAAATTATAACAACTGCTATACATAACACGTGTATTAATACTATTGTTATTAGTGTTATTACCTAATAAACATGTAATCTATACATTTTTTTTCGGTCTCCTTCTATTTGTACTTGGTCCTTCTTAAATCTCTGCAGAATGTCTACTTTAAAAGGAGAGTGGTCAGTCCTGACCCCAACCCTGACCCCGGTCATTACCTCACTCTGCTTCCTCTTCTTGGTGAAGATGTAACGAATCAGAGTCTCCTGCAAGACTTCCTGTTTCACCAGGAAGTGCCAAAGACGGCGGGCAGGGAAGGAGAGGTGTTGCTTTGCCCTACACACACACACACACACACACACACACACACACACACACACACACACACACACACACACACACAGTGGAGTATAACTTTAATTGTTTCATTTAAAAAGCTCTATAATGTTCATATGATCCACACAGTCGCTCTGACAGACTGTAATACACTACAGGAAGCGTAGGGGGCGATACGGCTTCTACTGTTTCATTTAAAAAGCTCTATAATGTTCATATGATCCACACAGTCGCTCTGACAGACTGTAATACACTACAGGAAGCGTAGGGGGCGATACGGCTTCTACTGTTTCATTTAAAAAGCTCTATAATGTTCATATGATCCACACAGTCGCTCTGACAGACTGTAATACACTACAGGAAGCGTAGGGGGCGATACGGCTTCTACTGTTTCATTTAAAAAGCTCTATAATGTTCATATGATCCACACAGTCGCTCTGACAGACTGTAATACACTACAGGAAGCGTAGGGGGCGATACGGCTTCTACTGTTTCATTTAAAAAGCTCTATAATGTTCATATGATCCACACAGTCGCTCTGACAGACTGTAATACAGTACAGGAAGCGTAGGGGGCGATACGGCTTCTACTGTTTCATTTAATAAGCTCTATAATGTTCATATGATCCACACAGTCGCTCTGACAGACTGTAATACACTACAGGAAGCGTAGGGGGCGATACGGCTTCTACTGTTTCATTTAATAAGCTCTATAATGTTCATATGATCCACACAGTCGCTCTGACAGACTGTAATACACTACAGGAAGCGTAGGGGGCGATACGGCTTCTACTGTTTCATTTAAAAAGCTCTATAATGTTCATATGATCCACACAGTCGCTCTGACAGACTGTAATACACTACAGGAAGCGTAGGGGGCGATACGGCTTCTACTGTTTCATTTAAAAAGCTCTCTAATGTTCATATGATCCACACAGTCGCTCTGACAGACTGTAATACACTACAGGAAGCGTAGGGGGCGATACGGCTTCTACTGTTTCATTTAAAAAGCTCTATAATGTTCATATGATCCACACAGTCGCTCTGACAGACTGTAATACACTACAGGAAGCGTAGGGGGCGATACGGCTTCTACTGTTTCATTTAAAAAGCTCTCTAATGTTCATATGATCCACACAGTCGCTCTGACAGACTGTAATACACTACAGGAAGCGTAGGGGGCGATACGGCTTCTACTGTTTCATTTAAAAAGCTCTATAATGTTCATATGATCCACACAGTCGCTCTGACAGACTGTAATACACTACAGGAAGCGTAGGGGGCGATACGGCTTCTACTGTTTCATTTAAAAAGCTCTATAATGTTCATATGATCCACACAGTCGCTCTGACAGACTGTAATACACTACAGGAAGCGTAGGGGGCGATACGGCTTCTACTGTTTCATTTAATAAGCTCTATAATGTTCATATGATCCACACAGTCGCTCTGACAGACTGTAATACACTACAGGAAGCGTAGGGGGCGATACGGCTTCTACTGTTTCATTTAAAAAGCTCTATAATGTTCATATGATCCACACAGTCGCTCTGACAGACTGTAATACACTACAGGAAGCGTAGGGGGCGATACGGCTTCTACTGTTTCATTTAAAAAGCTCTATAATGTTCATATGATCCACACAGTCGCTCTGACAGACTGTAATACACTACAGGAAGCGTAGGGGGCGATACGGCTTCTACTGTTTCATTTAAAAAGCTCTATAATGTTCATATGATCCACACAGTCGCTCTGACAGACTGTAATACACTACAGGAAGCGTAGGGGGCGATACGGCTTCTACTGTTTCATTTAAAAAGCTCTATAATGTTCATATGATCCACACAGTCGCTCTGACAGACTGTAATACACTACAGGAAGCGTAGGGGGCGATACGGCTGCTACTGTTTCATTTAAAAAGCTCTATAATGTTCATATGATCCACACAGTCGCTCTGACAGACTGTAATACACTACAGGAAGCGTAGGGGGCGATACGGCTGCTACTGTTTCATTTAAAAAGCTCTATAATGTTCATATGATCCACACAGTCACTCTGACAGACTGTAATACACTACAGGAAGCGTAGGGGGCGATACGGCTTCTACTGTTTCATTTAAAAAGCTCTATAATGTTCATATGATCCACACAGTCGCTCTGACAGACTGTAATACACTACAGGAAGCGTAGGGGGCGATACGGCTTCTACTGTTTCATTTAAAAAGCTCTATAATGTTCATATGATCCACACAGTCGCTCTGACAGACTGTAATACACTACAGGAAGCGTAGGGGGCGATACGGCTTCTACTGTTTCATTTAAAAAGCTCTATAATGTTCATATGATCCACACAGTCGCTCTGACAGACTGTAATATACTACAGGAAGCGTAGGGGGCGATACGGCTTCTACTGTTTCATTTAAAAAGCTCTATAATGTTCATATGATCCACACAGTCGCTCTGACAGACTGTAATACACTACAGGAAGCGTAGGGGGCGATACGGCTTCTACTGTTTCATTTAAAAAGCTCTATAATGTTCATATGATCCACACAGTCACTCTGACAGACTGCAATACACTACAGGAAGCGTAGGGGGCGATACGGCTTCTACTGTTTCATTTAAAAAGCTCTATAATGTTCATATGATCCACACAGTCGCTCTGACAGACTGCAATACACTACAGGAAGCGTAGGGGGCGATACGGCTTCTACTGTTTCATTTAAAAAGCTCTATAATGTTCATATGATCCACACAGTCGCTCTGACAGACTGTAATACACTACAGGAAGCGTAGGGGGCGATACGGCTTCTACTGTTTCATTTAAAAAGCTCTATAATGTTCATATGATCCACACAGTCGCTCTGACAGACTGTAATACACTACAGGAAGCGTAGGGGGTGATACGGCTTCTACTGTTTCATTTAAAAAGCTCTATAATGTTCATATGATCCACACAGTCGCTCTGACAGACTGTAATACACTACAGGAAGCGTAGGGGGCGATACGGCTTCTACTGTTTCATTTAAAAAGCTCTATAATGTTCATATGATCCACACAGTCGCTCTGACAGACTGTAATACACTACAGGAAGCGTAGGGGGCGATACGGCTTCTACTGCTTCATTTAAAAAGCTCTATAATGTTCATATGATCCACACAGTCGCTCTGACAGACTGTAATACACTACAGGAAGCGTAGGGGGCGATACGGCTTCTACTGTTTCATTTAAAAAGCTCTATAATGTTCATATGATCCACACAGTCGCTCTGACAGACTGTAATACACTACAGGAAGCGTAGGGGGCGATACGGCTTCTACTGTTTCATTTAAAAAGCTCTATAATGTTCATATGATCCACACAGTCGCTCTGACAGACTGTAATACACTACAGGAAGCGTAGGGGGCGATACGGCTTCTACTGTTTCATTTAAAAAGCTCTATAATGTTCATATGATCCACACAGTCGCTCTGACAGACTGTAATACACTACGGGAAGCGTAGGGGGCGATACGGCTTCTACTGTTTCATTTAAAAAGCTCTATAATGTTCATATGATCCACACAGTCGCTCTGACAGACTGTAATACACTACAGGAAGCGTAGGGGGCGATACGGCTTCTACTGTTTCATTTAAAAAGCTCTATAATGTTCATATGATCCACACAGTCGCTCTGACAGACTGTAATACACTACAGGAAGCGTAGGGGGCGATACGGCTTCTACTGTTTCATTTAAAAAGCTCTATAATGTTCATATGATCCACACAGTCGCTCTGACAGACTGTAATACACTACAGGAAGCGTAGGGGGCGATACGGCTTCTTCTCTTTCATTTAAAAAGCTCTATAATGTTCATATGATCCACACAGTCGCTCTGACAGACTGTAATACACTACAGGAAGCGTAGGGGGCGATACGGCTTCTACTGTTTCATTTAAAAAGCTCTATAATGTTCATATGATCCACACAGTCGCTCTGACAGACTGTAATACACTACAGGAGGGCAATTACGACATCTTTGACCCCGGGCCATGGATGCTGCGGCATCTTTAAACTCGCAAAGCCTGGTTTCTACTATTAGATGTAGCCCTAAGTGTGATTCAAATGTCTCAAGCCAGTTAAATGAAACATAGCAAGGACACTAATTAACAAATCAAAGCATAAGAACTGACTACGTTCCTCTCAGTTTGAAAGTACTGACTTAAATGGAGTGTTGTCAGGCTCCAGCATGGCTTTATGGCGGAGGATAGCAGGGCCTCCTCCTGCACTGACGTCTGTGGGGTAGGTGTTGATGTAGTTAGGCGGAGGGCCGTCGAATTTGTTCATTTTCTCCAGCAGCAGCTGCTCCCAGTTCTCCAGACACTTCAGAACGGCGTTACACAGTGGAGACGTCACCGGTAAGTCTGAGAGACGCGGACAGATGAAGAGAGGTGGAATTCTCTATTAATAATGACATTGTTACACACCCAGCCAATAAATGGAAAACGTGCACTAATATTGGAGGTAAAAAGGCTATATTTAAATGTTTTTTGTAGACGATGTGTTTACTTTTTTTATTTAGAAAATCAACAAAAACGTGGTTTGACTCGGGACACTAACTATAACAAAAGGCACTGCTTTTTACACGGAGACAAATGCATTTAATCAAAATTAACTAAACAGAATGAGATTAATCAGGATGAATTATTTTAATGACCTGAGAGCCCTAATATCTATAAATACATACACACACAAAAACCTTACGGAAGCAAAGTCCACTGTGGCCTATAGTGAACACACATATATATATATATATATATATATATATATATATATATATATATATATATATATATATATATATATATATATATATATATATATAGTGTGTGTGTGTGTGGTTGTGTGTGCTACCCATCATTACCTGTAAAGTCCAGTCCTGCAATGGGTAGGAAGATCTTGACATTGTGCAGACCAAGTTTTACCATGACCAGACGGATCAGAGACCAACTACAAAGACAGAGAGTGAGAGAGCGAGAGAGAGCGAGAGTGAGAGAGAGCGAGAGTGAGAGAGACAGAGAGTGAGAGAGACAGAGAGTGAGAGAGAGAGCGAGAGTGAGAGAGAGCGAGAGTGAGAGAGAGCGAGAGAGAGAGCGAGAGAGAGAGAGCGCAAGAGAGCGAGAGAGACAGAGAGAGAGAGTGAGAGAGAGCGAGAGAGAGAGAGAGCGAGAGTGAGAGAGAGCGCGAGAGAGAGAGAGAGCGCGAGAGAGTGAGAGAGAACGAGAGAGAGAGCGCGAGAGAGAGAGCAAGAGAGAGAGAGAGCGAGAGAGAGCGAGAGAGTGAGAGAGAGCGAGAGAGTGAGAGAGAGCGAGAGAGAGAGAGCGAGAGAGTGAGAGAGAGCGAGAGAGTGAGAGAGAGAGAAATCCAAGCCATAATCCTTAAAAATGACTCTCATTGCACATATTTTTGCCGTCCAACCATCATCAAATTTTCATACAACATAAAGGACAGCTGCCTCGTGCATGAGGAATAATAAAAAACATCTTCAAGCTTCAAGCACTTTTTTTCTTTCCTTGATGATCTAAAAACAACTTTTCAACAGAAGAAAAAACAAACAAATGTAACGTTTAATGTAATTTAATATAAAATGTTTACTAAAAACCTGAACCATTTTATTGGATCAAAAAACAAGCAAAAAACTATGTCAGCTTTAAAACATTGTGTTACTGAACTCATTACTTTCATATCATTTTGAGTTTTGTGAATTTTAAATCTTTTATTTTTCAGATTTGCACAGCAAGAAATTCCCTGTGCATATTTTATTTGGCAAAAAGGATTCGGACTGTGATGATAGACACCTGTTGACATGGTTACCTGTACGAGTTTGGATCGCTGTGCTCCGTCATCTGAGTATCTGAGAGGAAGGCATCATCATCATCCTCATCATCGCTTGCACCACTCTCGTCTGAGTCGTACAGCGCTCCGCTATCTGAGGGAGGCAGGAACGGCTGCGGGACACATTCACACACACACACACACACACACACACACACACACACACACACACACACACACACACACACACACACACACACACACACACATTTAAAATACATGGCAACAGTTACATATCAACGCCGTCATAACAAACTTAAAAATAAATCAAATAAAACCACTGACTTTACAGGAGTAAGGGACCATGAAAGAGAATGCATTTTAAAGCATTGCTGTGTTTGTTTAATGGATTTCTGTCAGTGCTTTCTTTATGAAATATCTGACAAGTGCACAACATAAAACGGAATAAAAAGTAGTTATGATCTTTAGATATCAGAGCGCTGGTATAAAGCACAGTTAAACACGCTCACTTGCACACACAGAAGAGTGCAGACACACAGAGACAGACAGCCATAACAGTGATAACCGGTCAGCTTTCTGAAGTGATGCACTTTCAACAGAACTGAGTTGAAGTGAACATGTACACCCAGGTACAAGCACGTTTTAAATAGGAACGCCATCAATTTCGCAAAATGAACGAATCATTTAAATGGTCTAAATGTAAACAAACTCATTCATGTGAAACGCGCCTTTTCTGAAATTTACAGCATCAAAACTGTTCACCACTGTACAACTGTCACCGTTATCTGCTACCCAAAACGACCAGTGAACCTACATGTGTCTCAAGTTCTTATGTCCTGCTCATAATGGTAAAATAGTGCTAAACTGACAAAATACATTTTATTTGGGTTCTACTTTTTCCTTACAATGCCCTACAAGTACCATTCCTCCCTAAGCACCTTTTGGGGAACGCTCTGACTGCAGAGTCGCAGATTTACACCTGCAGTTTCTCTCCAGCACAAACTGGCACCTAGGCCTTTTGAATGTGAGTGAAATAAATGAGTCATTCTTAGCCACCGTGGATATATCACTGTTAGCTGTCAGCGTACAACAGCCTGTCTAACGAGGGCCACCCACACCCACACCAAAATAAATAAATAAATAAAAATTCAACCTCGCTATTCTATCCCATAAACTGGTACGCGGAGTGGCAAGTAGTTTGTTATTGACACCAGCGCTTTCCAACTGCCCTGCTGGGCTCAGTCTCTCTCCTAAAACTACATTTTAGGCCAAAACTTTATTACAAAACTTTCACAAAACAATGTCTTGGGTATCAAGCCATGCATTCATAACCATTTTGTGCAATGGCAACTGGTTCCTAGGACTATTTTGACTCAGTAAATTTCTCTGGAGAACTGCATTTCACACCGAATCACTCTCAGTGATTTTTTTCACGTCTAAACCATTTAATGATTAAGTAATTTTGCAAAATCGGTGTAAATACGAAGTATTTCGAAGTATCAAGTATTAAGTATTTACCTTTTCCAATATCATACTCTAATAGTAACCTACTAATTAAGTAGTTGTTAGTGTAAATGAGTGCAATGTGCCTTAACAGTTAAGCATTACCATTAAAATCTACCTGATTTTCAACGTTGTGCATTAATTAGATCCACTATATCTTGCATCGGGTAGTGTTGCAGTGGAGAAGAGCGTTTTGCTCTGCATCAGAAACACTTCAGTACAGCTGTATGTAATGTACAATTAATAGGTTTGATCCTCATTTATCTTTACCAACTACAACCTCAGTATTGAGGAGCATTTTTATGAGTATAAGAGTAAATGAGCACGCTTTCAGCGAGGAGCAGAAATGTCTGTCGCACCACTCCACCCCTTCAGAGGTCAGCGCAGCCAAAGCAATAGAGCTGGTTGGAATAGTTGAGCTGAAGTGAATTTCTGCACATTAAATGTTATTTGCCCAGGTCATGAAATGAACGGAATTTTGCACATTTAGCGTGGGAGCTGGGTCTTACTTTGGCCACAAAGTAATCCCACATGCTGAGCTCCGGGGGGATGAACTTCTCCTTGTAGGTGGGGCGCTCGGTGGGGATTGGCGGAGGTGTGGCTGGAGTTTCTTTAACAGGTCGCCCGGGCACCAGCATGCGCATGTTAAACCGCCGACGCTGCCGATCCACATCTTCAGCCGGAGGGGTCGGAGGAGGGACTGCTACACTCGGGAGAGAAAGACAGAGAAAGAGAGAGAAAGAAAGTCTGATTAGAAGACAAAGGAAACGAACAAACGCTAAATTAGAAGATCCTACAACTGTTTATTTCCATTGTTAATTTGTTGTATACAGCAGACAGCCTGTTCTGCTGTAACAAATAAACGCATTTATTTTTAATGTGAACATTGAAAGAGTGAAACTGAGTTTAACTTATTTTTAATATGCAAGCACCTGAATCCTGAGAAGGGAAAATGGTAAAACGCCGTGATAAAGACAGACAGCAGATTTAAGAAAAGGGAGACAGACAACAAGACACAGCAAGACAGGGTGCTTCCATCATTATTCTACAGCGCTAGAGGGCTTTTATCTGAGAGGCAGTCAAACCACAAGCTTCACTGCAGTCTCCAGTAGAGAGGAGGATAAGAGAGGAGTGTCATTTCTTCATCTTCACTCCGAGAGACAGAGAGAGCAAGGAAGAGGAAACGATGACTTTATTCAACTTTTTCTAAGCCTCTCTCTCGTTCATATCACATAACACAAGAATTCTGATAATCACAGTTTAAAGGGCCCATATTCCACTTTTCACTTTCACCCCCGTGAATGTTCATCTGGGTCATAATTCATTATTACATGAGGGTAAATGACCACTGTTCTGATTGGCTGTCCTGTATTGTGCCTCTTTATGAACAGTCCAAGCAGGAAGACGTCTTCAACAAGCACAGGTGGGTCAAAATGCTGTAGGCTGAATAGTTTAGCTTGTGTGACATCACAAAAATGATGAATTAAAAACTGCTCTTGCAGCTCAGTTTCCATATATTGACTGGATAATGAAAGACACATTCTGAAACTCTTATTTCAATTATGTGAGGAAAATCTGTTTTCCATAATATGAGCCCTTTAAGTGTTCCATCAAACTCTTGGTAGCTCTAATTCTGAGGCTAAATTTGTATTATTTAATTTAATTTATTAACCTGTACTAAATGGTTAGGTTGTATTTAACTACCACACACACAAACAAGCCTTCACACAGAGCACAAACCTTCACCGTTATCCTGTTTCACTTGATCAGGAACAGCTGAATCCAGCAAAAACAAGTAAACAACAACAATGACAACAAAAACAACACAGTAAACAAGAACAACAAAAAAGAGACATCACAAAGTCACCCAGGCTGTAAAACACAGCCTCACTTGGCGTGAAATGAAATGTATCATCAGTTATATTAGTGAGGTGTAAAACCCAGGTCTGCCTGAAACACCATGCAGTTCCAAATCATGTGCTGTGATTGCACGTGATATTTATGGAGTCTCTGGAACGTTCTCCCCCATTCACACTGACTCGTTTGCTTCTTTTTGAGTCAACGCGTGTTGGCTAACACAACCATCTTTAATAGGCTTTTTCACAGTTCTGCATTTTTCCGCTGGAAGTTCTCATTGCAGGGCAACGCTGCTTCCGCTAAACCACCAATAACAATGACGGTGAGTAGAGCGCGCACAGCTCACTCGTGATCGAGCATGAGGCAGAAACAAACTTCTCAGTTTCAGTGGTTTGTCAGCTGGCGCTGAGCAGAGGAGAAATGAACTTGTACAAGTAATAAAGGAATAAACTTTGTTGCACAATGGAAAAGAACCTCTGTGTGGATGTTACACTGAATGCAGTTGATGCTGTAAAGTAGCAGCTGCAGCCGCTTTCAGAGGAACAGTTTTATTTCCTGCCCAAAAGCTGTCGTATCTGAGTGAGAGAGAGCTCAGCGTGGAGTAGATGTTCGTTCACTGGAAGCTGGTGGTTGAGGAAAATGTCTAGTAGCGCCACGGATCCTGACGACCCAGCACACCCCTGCCGGAATATGTGCGTTTAGCCTTTTGCTATCTATTTTACTGTTAGTGAGCTGTTTCACCATCTTCAGCTAACATGGCTAACCCGGCTTTTTGATTATAGTTATTTTCACATATCCAATGATGTATCACTCTGAGGACCTTAGCTGACGCTACTGTAACAAATCATTTATATCCTTTATATAATTTGGACTCCTACGATGTTTTGTGTTTGGTTCTCCAACACATCCTCTGATTTCAATCTTGGCAGGTATGACAGAGATGGTGGAACTGTTTACACTGTTTTACTGCCTCAGTAACTGCTGCGTTTATATCGGTCATCTGACTGCGTGACTCACAGATCACAGCAGGTTAATATCTCTGCACCTTATTCCACGACCTCATGTCCAGAATGAGTGCTGTGTCGGCGCTGCACCGTCCTGTCTATTTAATTTATCATATTTAATGTTTCTAGCTTAATTTTTTGTTTGCACGTCCACACTTTGCACTTTGGTTCCTTGTTGCTCCGTGTCGTTCCTGGAGGAACGTAATTTCACTCCACGGTGTACTTGTACAAAGATGGAATGAAAATAAAAGCCTCTTGTCTTGTCTTGACTTGCCAACTCCACAACAGATAACATTAAATTTAGCTGAAATTTGTATGACAGCATAGCAAAATCATTCACGTTAAGCGCGATGTAGTTAGGAATGTCTGGTGTTAGATGAAAAATAGCCGAATAACAATGTACTAATTTAAAAATAACATTCCTAATCATTAACCATTTACCTGCATCTGTGGTCTTTGTGTTGTGAGCGAGTGAAGATGAGGCTGCATCATACTCTCCAGGTATGAAGTTAGCTGCAGCTGTATCTGCTCTATCTGCTGTTATTGTAATTATTATGACTAAAGGCTGCACAGCATGATTGCGAGGTTAATAAAAACACAGATTTCAAAAGGACAAGTAATATCAAAGCAGTCCATGAAACTGTACACAAACAACAGAGAGACGGCCACGAGAGCGTGCAGGGACAAACCAGAGCCGGAACAAAGGAACGTAACCTAAAGGCAAATCGTGAAAGAATTCTTTGATCCTGAGTTAAAACAGGTGGTCTTTGAATGCTAATGGGACGACACAGATACAGTGGGGAAAAAAAGGATTTAGTCACCAATTGTTCAAGTTCTCCCACTTAAAAAGATGAGAGGCCTGTCACTGACATCATAGGTAGACCTCAACTATGAGAGACAAAATGAGGAAAAAAAAAAAAAAATTCAGAAAATCACATCGTCTGATTTTTAAAGAATTTATTTGTAAATTATGGTGGAAAATAAGTATTTGGTCACCTACAATCAAGCAAGATTTCTGGCTGTCACAGACCTGTAACTTCTTCTTTAAGAGGCTCCTCTGTCCTCCACTCGTTACCTGTATTAATGGCACCTGTTTGACCTCGTTATCTGTATAAAAGACACCTGCCCACAACCTCAAACAGTCAGACTCCAAACTCCACTAAGGTGAAGACCAAAGAGCTGTCGGAGGACACCAGAAACAAGATTGTAGACCTGCACCAGGCTGGGAAGACTGAATCTGCAATAGGCAAGCAGCTTGGTGTGAAGAAATCTACTGTGGGAGCAATAATCAGAAAATGGAAGACCTACAAGACCACTGCTAATCTCCCTTGATCAGGGGCTCCACGCAAGATCTCAGCCTGTGGGGTCAAAATGATCACAAGAACGGTGAGCAGAAATCGCAGAACCACACGGGGGGACCTGATGAATGACCTGCAGAAAGCTGGGACCGACGTTACAAAGGCTACTGTCAGTAACACACGCCGCCGCCAGGGACTCAGATCCTGCAGTGCCAGACGTGTCCCCCTGTGTTAAGCCAGTACATATCCGGGCATGTCTGAAGTTTGCTAGAGAGCATTTGGATGTTCCGGAAGAGGATTGGGAGAATATCATATGGTCAGATGAAACCAAAGTAGAACTGTTTGGTACAAACACAGCTCGTCGTGTTTGGAGGAGAGTGAATGCTGAGTTGCATCCAAAGAGCACCAAAACAACTGTGAAGCCTGGGGGTGGCAACATCAGGCTTTGGGGCTGTTTCTCTGCAAAGGGACCAGGACAACTGGTCCTTGTACATGAAAGAATGAATGGGGCCATGAATTGTGAGATTTTGAGTGCAAACCTCCTTCCATCAGCAGGGCATTGAAGATGAAACGTGGCTGGGTCTTTCAGCATGACCATGATCCCAAGCACACTGCCAGGGCAACAAAGGAGTGGCTCCGTAAGAAGCATTTCAAGGTCCTGGAGTGGCCTAGCCAGTCTCCAGATCTCAACCCCAAAGAAAACCTTTGGAGGGAGTTGAAAGTCCGTGTTGCCCGCCGACAGCCCCAAAACATCACCGCTCTAGAGGAGATCTGCAGGAGGAACGGGCCAACATACCAGCAGCGGTGTGTGCCAACCTTGTAAAGACTTACAGAAAACGTTTGACCTCTGTCATTGCCAAAAAGGTTATGTTACAAAGTACTGAGATGAACTTTTGTTATTGACCAAATACTTATTTTCCACCATTATTTGCAAATAAATTCTTTAAAAGTCAGACGATGTGATTTTCTGATTTTTTTTTCCTCATTTTGTCTCTCATAGTTGAGGTCTACCTATGATGCCAATTACAGGCCTCTCATCTTTTTAAGTGGGAGAACTTGCACAATTGGTGACTGACTAAATACTTTATTTCCCCCACTGTAAGTTACTGTTCACAAAATATAATATCTTACATACGTAGTTTTGTCGAGTCTTCAGTTCGCATGTAGAGTAAGCTGCCTTTAAATAGCAGAGTTTCCACATACTGCACAGAAAAATGAGCTCCACTGACATCAGGCTCAAAATGGACAGGCATTCCATGTTTACTCTGTTCCCCAGCTGTGAACATTCTTCACTGTTTAATGTTTTTTTTCCATGTAAATCTTCATTACTATTACGCACCTATTGGATGCTCTCAGCTCAAAGATTTTATGCACTAACACACAATATGCACAGTAACATACAATAAATACATAAAACAGCTGTGTTCAAATGTAACACTGATTCGTGTAGCAGTTCAACAGATTCAATCGACATCATTCAGACAGAAATTTCTCAAAATTTTACATTAAAGAAACTGAACTGCTTGCTCATACATACATGAACTTAAGCTACAATTTAGCTAAAACAGAATTAAGAAGCACATAAAACAAGCCTTTAGCTTAGCTGTTTGGTTGAATTGTCTGAAAGATTTCACGAGTAAAACACTTGTGAGCTTTCGGAGAAGAAAAAATGAATATGGAAAATGTTGCCTCACCACTCACGACCTGAGTAGAGCTAACATATGGTCGGCACTAGGGGTGTCCAACTCCAGTTCTGCAGGACTATGGAAAACACTGAACTTTCCAAAGAGGTGGAACTACTTACAAGCTGTTTATCACACCGCTTTAGCTGCAATTACCGAATGAAAAATGAATCAAATATACTAGTCAGACAGATGCCATGCAGCTGAAAAGCATTTGTCCATCCTGTCAACAGCGTCAGAATCCACATAATCAAGTCTATTAGACACTGAACACCTCCACACGGTTTGAGTTTGTGGTGATTTAGGTGTGCAGTTGCTGATCGCTGGGGCAAAAACTTCCACTATGCTCGCTGTGTGAACTTTGTAGCTCCAGTGCTAAAATTAAAGAATTACATAACAAAACGTCAAACATGTCTTGGCTGACTGACCACATTTGAGGGTAAAGGTGGGTGGTGTGAGGTGGGAAGGCTGTAAACATTTGATGATGCTTTCAAACTCCGATCTAGAAAGACCACAGCCCTGCAGGGTTTAGCATCTTTACTGAAGTACATAAACCATGTACTGGAGTTAAAGTCGAGACCCCCAAGGTAAAATTTACTTTATACTTAAGTACAAGTACTAAAATAATTATTTTAATTAATTAATTAACTTAATTAATCTTAGTTCCAAGTTTAAGTTGAATAAAAACAGGCTTTAAACTCAGGATCACAGATGAGCTCCTTTACTATGTTGATCTGTAGGCGTCTGTTCATAAACATAAACCAGCCCAAACTCATTTACTATAAAATGAAATGGTGTTTGTAGAAATTCAGAAAAAAGCGTGTTACGTTTTTATACACACAGAAACCAAAAGGAACGACAGATTTCTCAAAATGTAGGAGGAAAAAGTCGGATATTAGACTCTGAAATGTAGTGGAGTGAAAGGAAAAAGTCACCCAGAACGGAGAAACTTCAGTACAGATACACCAAAAATACTAAAGTACAGAAACTCATTACATTTACTCAGTTACTCAGTTACTGTCCAGCACTGCTTACCTGCTTTAGTCAAGGATACCACTAGGCCTGTAAACTCGTGTAATACGCCATTATCAGATGGCTCCAGCTAGCCGTTTAAGATTTCCAGAGGAGTTGGAGCAGGTGGAGGAGCTCACTGTCTACATGCATTTTCAACACAAATATTCATTGAGCGGGCGCTTCGAAGTCTAGTACAAACAAATGAACCTCAATCTCTCTGGCACATCCCAGCAATAACAGAAGCAATAACTTCATAAAGAAACATTTAAACTGGGGGAAAAAATAAACATGCTTACATTTCTGCTCAGAAACGTTGTGTCCAAGCTTTGCTATAGTATGGTAGCACTTTCTGTAAATGTAAATACAGTGGGATTCTCTAAATCATTTCTGGTTAAAATAAACTGACTAAAGCTTCCTGTGTACAATTAGCCTATAGGCTACTGTGACCTACTATTGTTATTAGGCTATTATATATATCGCTGTTGTCGGAAGAAAACCTTGTATCACCAAAGAGGTAACTTTACAGGAGAAGTGAAAAAAAAAAAAACAAACTATATAACTTTTAATGTAAGTCAATGGAACCAGACATTTTCCCAAGACATTTCAGGTCATTTCTTTTAGTCCATTCATCATGAAATTGACACACGACGTAAAGAGCAACAGACATTTTCAAAAATATGTCAAAAACCGAAAAACATCAAAAAAAGTCACAAAATTCATGTTATGTGGTGGAAGATGTTCTCTGTGTGGAAGCTGAAGGCTGAAAGCTCCACAATGGGGCATTATTACCACTTAAAAAACTTTAGGTGCTTTGCATCAGTGGAACCGTGGAACCGTGTGTCCTTATTTTTGGCAAAGTGACAGAACTGAAGTGATAAGAGCGGCAGTGAAGTACAGAAACCACAGGGAGTACAGATAAGAGTAGTAGAAGCAAGAAACAGAATCCCCAGCTCTAAAACACCAGAATCAACTCATCAGTTACTTATTATTATTATTATTATTATTATTATGAGTCTCATTGTACTTATAATATTAAGCAGAGCTGTGAGTCCTGGAGGACAACACTGTAAAGGTCTTTCTTCTTCACAGCACTCAGTGGTTTGAGTTCATTAGCATTTAAAAGAACTGTCCTTGTTCATGCCTTGTGGCATTTTAGTATCTGTACATCTCCACTTCTTCAGAAAGTTACTGAGAGCCAGAAAAAGCTGCTGAACACCAGCCGCATTATCTTCTCAAAACATCTGAGGAACAGCTTCTGCAGGAGTGCCTGGACTCCAGCCTAATCAACACTAGACTGGAATTGATTCACTCAAACTAATTCCACACGCATTCAGGGACAGGACACAAAAGGATGAGAGCTGCTCTCAAACTAACATGCTTGGGTAAGGTAGTGAGTAAAAGAGAAAGTGATGGTTCAGTAAAGCATGTCAGAGGAGTCTTCGCTTGTGTACTGATTTTACACCCACAAATGTGTTTGTAGCAGTTGTTCTGAAGCTGGAGAAGATTAACGCAACTCTGGTAAAAATAAATAAATAAATAAATAAATCTGATTCAGCCTAATGAGAAACTGTAGAACGGACTCGGTTTATATCACAATACCTACATTTAGAGCCGGTTATTCATTCAGCCTAATGAGAAACTGTAGAACAGACTCGGTTTATATCACAATACCTACATTTAGAGTCGGTTATTCATTCAGCCTAATGAGAAACTGTAGAACAGACTCGGTTTATATCACAATACCTACATTTAGAGTCGGTTATTCATTCAGCCTAATGAGAAACTGTAGAACAGACTCGGTTTATATCACAATACCTACATTTAGAGTCGGTTATTCATTCAGCCTAATGAGAAACTGTAGAACGGACTCGGTTTATATCACAATACCTACATTTAGAGTCGGTTATTCATTCAGCCTAATGAGAAACTGTAGAACAGACTCGGTTTATATCACAATACCTACATTTAGAGCCGGTTATTCATTCAGCCTAATGAGAAACTGTAGAACGGACTCGGTTTATATCACAATACCTACATTTAGAGTCGGTTATTCATTCAGCCTAATGAGAAACTGTAGAACGGACTCGGTTTATATCACAATACCTACATTTAGAGTCGGTTATTCATTCAGCCTAATGAGAAACTGTAGAACGGACTCGGTTTATATCACAATACCTACATTTAGAGCCGGTTATTCATTCAGCCTAATGAGAAACTGTAGAACAGACTCGGTTTATATCACAATACCTACATTTAGAGTCGGTTATTCATTCAGTCTAATGAGAAACTGTAGAACAGACTCGGTTTATATCACAATACCTACATTTAGAGTCGGTTATTCATTCAGTCTAATGAGAAACTGTAGAACAGACTCGGTTTATATCACAATACCTACATTTAGAGTCGGTTATTCATTCAGTCTAATGAGAAACTGTAGAACGGACCCGGTTTATATCACAATACCTACATTTAGAGCCGGTTATTCATTCAGTCTAATGAGAAACTGTAGAACGGACTCGGTTTATATCACAATACCTACATTTAGAGCCGGTTATTCATTCAGTCTAACGAGAAACTGTAGAACGGACTCGGTTTATATCACAATACCTACATTTAGAGTCGGTTATTCATTCAGCCTAACGAGAAACTGTAGAACGGACTCGGTTTATATCACAATACCTACATTTAGAGCCGGTTATTCATTCAGTCTAATGAGAAACTGTAGAACGGACTCGGTTTATATCACAATACCTACATTTAGAGTCGGTTATTCATTCAGTCTAATGAGAAACTGTAGAACGGACTCGGTTTATATCACAATACCTACATTTAGAGTCGGTTATTCATTCAGTCTAATGAGAAACTGTAGAACAGACTCGGTTTATATCACAATACCTACATTTAGAGTCGGTTATTCATTCAGCCTAATGAGAAACTGTAGAACAGACTCGGTTTATATCACAATACCTACATTTAGAGTCGGTTATTCATTCAGTCTAATGAGAAACTGTAGAACGGACTCGGTTTATATCACAATACCTACATTTAGAGCCGGTTATTCATTCAGTCTAATGAGAAACTGTAGAACGGACTCGGTTTATATCACAATACCTACATTTAGAGTCGGTTATTCATTCAGTCTAATGAGAAACTGTAGAACAGACTCGGTTTATATCACAATACCTACATTTAGAGTCGGTTATTCATTCAGTCTAATGAGAAACTGTAGAACAGACTCGGTTTATATCACAATACCTACATTTAGAGTCGGTTATTCATTCAGTCTAATGAGAAACTGTAGAACAGACTCGGTTTATATCACAATACCTACATTTAGAGTCGGTTATTCATTCAGTCTAATGAGAAACTGTAGAACGGACTCGGTTTATATCACAATACCTACATTTAGAGCCGGTTATTCATTCAGCCTAATGAGAAACTGTAGAACGGACTCGGTTTATATCACAATACCTACATTTAGAGCCGGTTATTCATTCAGCCTAATGAGAAACTGTAGAACGGACTCGGTTTATATCACAATACCTACATTTAGAGCCGGTTATTCATTCAGCCTAATGAGAAACTGTAGAACGGACTCGGTTTATATCACAATACCTACATTTAGAGTCGGTTATTCATTCAGCCTAATGAGAAACTGTAGAACGGACTCGGTTTATATCACAATACCTACATTTAGAGTCGGTTATTCATTCAGTCTAATGAGAAACTGTAGAACGGACTCGGTTTATATCACAATACCTACATTTAGAGTCGGTTATTCATTCAGTCTAATGAGAAACTGTAGAACGGACTCGGTTTATATCACAATACCTACATTTAGAGTCGGGTATTCATTCAGTCTAATGAGAAACTGTAGAACAGACTCGGTTTATATCACAATACCTACATTTAGAGCCGGTTATTCATTCAGTCTAATGAGAAACTGTAGAACGGACTCGGTTTATATCACAATACCTACATTTAGAGTCGGGTATTCATTCAGTCTAATGAGAAACTGTAGAACAGACTCGGTTTATATCACAATACCTACATTTAGAGCCGGTTATTCATTCAGTCTAATGAGAAACTGTAGAACAGACTCGGTTTATATCACAATACCTACATTTAGAGTCGGTTATTCATTCAGTCTAATGAGAAACTGTAGAACAGACTCGGTTTATATCACAATACCTACATTTAGAGTCGGTTATTCATTCAGTCTAATGAGAAACTGTAGAACAGACTCGGTTTATATCACAATACCTACATTTAGAGTCGGTTATTCATTCAGTCTAATGAGAAACTGTAGAACAGACTCGGTTTATATCACAATACCTACATTTAGAGTCGGTTATTCATTCAGTCTAATGAGAAACTGTAGAACGGACTCGGTTTATATCACAATACCTACATTTAGAGCCGGTTATTCATTCAGTCTAATGAGAAACTGTAGAACGGACTCGGTTTATATCACAATACCTACATTTAGAGCCGGTTATTCATTCAGCCTAATGAGAAACTGTAGAACGGACTCGGTTTATATCACAATACCTACATTTAGAGCCGGTTATTCATTCAGCCTAATGAGAAACTGTAGAACGGACTCGGTTTATATCACAATACCTACATTTAGAGCCGGTTATTCATTCAGCCTAATGAGAAACTGTAGAACGGACTCGGTTTATATCACAATACCTACATTTAGAGTCGGTTATTCATTCAGCCTAATGAGAAACTGTAGAACGGACTCGGTTTATATCACAATACCTACATTTAGAGTCGGTTATTCATTCAGTCTAATGAGAAACTGTAGAACAGACTCGGTTTATATCACAATACCTACATTTAGAGTCGGTTATTCATTCAGTCTAATGAGAAACTGTAGAACAGACTCGGTTTATATCACAATACCTACATTTAGAGTCGGTTATTCATTCAGCCTAATGAGAAACTGTAGAACGGACTCGGTTTATATCACAATACCTACATTTAGAGCCGGTTATTCATTCAGTCTAATGAGAAACTGTAGAACGGACTCGGTTTATATCACAATACCTACATTTAGAGGCGGTTATTCATTCAGCCTAATGAGATTTTTTTTTAGCAGCATCCTGTATGTGTCCAGTCTCATAACAGTGGCATTTCTGGGCAGAGCATAGAGAGATCAACTCCCTATTAAAAGGTACCTTGTTGTTTGTGTGTGTGAGCCTTAAAATACAAACTAGCAGCTGTTTCACCCTGTAAGCAGAGCTTTAAGCTGGTGCTGGAACTTAAATAGTATTTCTAGTGTTTTCTGACAGCCATGTGCCTGGCTTAACTCGATTATTAGGAGGAATGGTACTGAGAGTCTGCAGGATGACAAAACAAAAACCGACATGATCTTCCACAGCTCACCATAATAAGAACCAAGAGCTCATCATTAGATTATCATCCGGTAACGCAATAAAGTAAAATCTGTCTCCATATGTTAGATATTGATATTGATCACTACTTAGGAGTTGGATCGGATATTAACAAAGAACCGTTCAGTTATCACAGAGCAGAGGAGAAGGGGGAAGAAGAAAAGAGAGAATTATGATGAGAAAGGCAGACAGGGAGACAGAGAGAGAGTAAAACAAAGAGAAAGATGACAGAGAGACAGGAAAGACAGAAAGAAAGAGAGAGAAAGAGAGCGACAGATGAAGAGGGTAACAGTGTACCTGTTTGTGATTTACTCTCAATCTGCTGCTCTGCTGTCTTTTCTGAATCCATGCCATCAGCTGCACATACGCACACAACATATACAGACAACACACACAATTGCAAGCACACATGAACGAGCTGACAAACAGTCAAGCGCTGAAAAACGCCAACACACAAACACGCTCAGTGATGAAACGCATGCGAGCACACAGCGAATAAAGACAACGCACAAAACCACACAGACTCAGGTACATCTGTGCTAATCAGTATCTCTAACAGGTTCTTCAGCTTTTTCTTCAGCTCAGCTTTGACAGAAAGAGAACTCTCAGCACTCAAGCAGATTCCACTGCAAACCCAGGCATTTCACCCACACACTGGCAGAACTACAGAGAGCAGGGTACACTGCTGCCATCACCACAAAACAGCATATCTTTATTTTTTTCATTTTACATTGGCCATAATACACCTTGTTCTTTGTGCACTTAAATTTAACCACTAGGTTATAGAGCTGCAGCATTTTGTCAACGCACTTTTAAATGATCTCAAACAATACGGCTTCTACTGTTTCATTTAAAAAGCTCTATAATGTTCATATGATCCACACAGTCGCTCTGACAGACTGTAATACACTACAGGAAGCGTAGGGGGCGATACGGCTTCTACTGTTTCATTTAAAAAGCTCTATAATGTTCATATGATCCACACAGTCACTCTGACAGACTGTAATACACTACAGGAAGCGTAGGGGGCGATACGGCTTCTACTGTTTCATTTAAAAAGCTCTATAATGTTCATATGATCCACACAGTCGCTCTGACAGACTGTAATACACTACGGGAAGCGTAGGGGGCGATACGGCTTCTACTGTTTCATTTAAAAAGCTCTATAATGTTCATATGATCCACACAGTCGCTCTGACAGACTGTAATACACTACAGGAAGCGTAGGGGGCGATACGGCTTCTACTGTTTCATTTAAAAAGCTCTATAATGTTCATATGATCCACACAGTCGCTCTGACAGACTGTAATACACTACGGGAAGCGTAGGGGGCGATACGGCTTCTACTGTTTCATTTAAAAAGCTCTATAATGTTCATATGATCCACACAGTCGCTCTGACAGACTGTAATACACTACAGGAAGCGTAGGGGGCGATACGGCTTCTACTGTTTCATTTAAAAAGCTCTATAATGTTCCTATGATCCACACAGTCGCTCTGACAGACTGTAATACACTACAGGAAGCGTAGGGGGCGATACGGCTTCTACTGTTTCATTTAAAAAGCTCTATAATGTTCATATGATCCACACAGTCGCTCTGACAGACTGTAATACACTACAGGAAGCGTAGGGGGCGATACGGCTTCTACCGTTTCATTTAAAAAGCTCTATAATGTTCATATGATCCACACAGTCGCTCTGACAGACTGTAATACTCTACAGGAAGCGTAGGGGGCGATACGGCTTCTACTGTTTCATTTAAAAAGCTCTATAATGTTCATAGGATCCACACAGTCGCTCTGACAGACTGTAATACACTACAGGAAGCGTAGGGGGCGATACGGCTTCTACTGTTTCATTTAAAAAGCTCTATAATGTTCATATGATCCACACAGTCGCTCTGACAGACTGTAATACACTACAGGAAGCGTAGGGGGCGATACGGCTTCTACTGCTTCATTTAAAAAGATCTATAATGTTCATATGATCCACACAGTCGCTCTGACAGACTGTAATACACTACAGGAAGCGTAGGGGGCGATACGGCTTCTACTGTTTCATTTAAAAAGCTCTATAATGTTCATATGATCCACACAGTCGCTCTGACAGACTGTAATACACTACAGGAAGCGTAGGGGGCGATACGGCTTCTACTGTTTCATTTAAAAAGCTCTATAATGTTCATATGATCCACACAGTCGCTCTGACAGACTGTAATACACTACAGGAAGCGTAGGGGGCGATACGGCTTCTACTGTTTCATTTAAAAAGCTCTATAATGTTCATATGATCCACACAGTCGCTCTGACAGACTGTAATACACTACAGGAAGCGTAGGGGGCGATATGGCTTCTGTTTCCTTCCTTATTGAACACTGATGGACCATAACATTGAGGCAGGGTGAATTCTGGTGTAATTAGTGATAAAATAATTATCGTGACATTAATCGTTTGATTGATGAATCTATAAGCTGCAGCCCTACATGGCTAAAACATGCACGCATTGTCCTCTCTGCTCATTCTGGTTCCATGTGTGGGGGTGTGGCCCACCTAGTGTTACTCACAGCTCTCCGGCTGCGTCTCTGTCTCCACAGAGATGACACCATCGTCACCGGTCTGGGTGTCATGGGGTGCAGGTGTGACAGTGAGGGATGGGGGCGTGACCTGAGGGTCCTCTGGAGGAGCTGCCTCTAATGCAGCTGACAGAGAACGCAATGATATCCATTACACAAACATTCACACCCACATATACAGCACTGTGCAGACGTCAGAGTGAACCCTTAATTTATATACATTTCAGTCAAACTGGTCATTACGTACATATTAGGGGTGGGAATCTCTAGGCACCTAATGATCCGACTGGATTACGATTCAGAGGCTGCGATGAGATTATAAAATGATTATCAATGCATTTTTTTTATATATACACTTTTAAAGCAAAGTACTTGTAATGGTCTATAAAGAATTTGCTTCCATTATATATTATAAATAAATCCAATAGAAGTGATGTGGTAAGTGAACTGGAAGGCTCCCATTCACTGCTCTTGTTTGGAGCACATGAGACGCTGCTGCCACTCATCGGTGATAAAATTCGCAGTTACGGTGAAACAAGATTCCGTGGCAATGGGTGTTACAGCCGTCCTTCCCATTTTCTTCAGTGATTTTATAACTTTGGTTTTGGTCTCGCTGTAGAGAGAGGGGGGATCGCTGGGGATCAGTAGAATACCTTTGAGACGGGACGTGTGCAACAAAGCCTTGTTTAGCAATGACTGAGAAATGCCGTGCAGCCTGCAGGTCACATAGCAATGCAGTCTCGCCTAGCTAGTCACTAATGAAAAGGCAAAGAGAGAGATTTAAGACGAACATTTGGAGATGAATGGACTTATTCGCATTCATAAGCAGTGCAGTTGGTTTCCTGGTACGTTAAATCTGTCAAACACTAAAAGGTTCAGTCTGCGCCTCAGTCAGAATTTAAGGTGGAACGGGAAAATTAGAACAAGAAGCTGGAGAATAAGAAGCATAAGAAGCTGACTTTAGTCTCATAAATCAGTCGAATGTTGAGAGAATTTTACAAGAAGCTATTCAACTTTTGAAGAAAAGTTTTCTGGCGGAGATGAGAAGAAAGCGGCTATAGCTAAAATTTAAAGCAACGTAACTTTTTCATTCATATTTTTTAGCCTATACAAGGACTTTATCACATACTCAGACATACTGGACATAAAATGTTATGGCTCCCAAGGTGGTTTCATTTTTGTTGAAAGGACAAAATGGCTCTTCTGAACATTTGGGTTGTGACTCCTGATCTAACCCAGCTTTTAATGCAGAGCCTTTTTTTTAAATGGCCTTTTTGACTGGAAATTAAAAGGGTGGTCGCTCAATATACCATGTACCTACCTGCTTCCAGTCCATGCGCGCACACACACACAGACACACACACACACACACAAACCTGGGTAGATGTCTCAGGATTAATTATAAAAGGAGTGGCCTTAGAGGACCACAATGGAAGTGACATCCTACAGGGATGGTTTCCTGGACAGATTAAGCACGAGCATGAAAACATGAAATCCAGTGAAGGGGTTAGGGCTTTCCACAGGAAACATTAAGATTCCAAAAGGGGTCCAGATATAAATGTGGCTGTCCGTTTGTTATGGTTTACCTATATTTCCTCTGACAAAACTCAGAATCAATAGGTGACGCTACATGATCCACATTTCAAAACAAAACAGACAGGAACGCTGCCTCCTAGTTTTTTTCTAGACAGACCATGTATTTGGCATAAATTCAATGGAATAAAGGAAAATTGTATTATCAATCACAGAGTTTCCAGATTTAATCGGTCACAGAAAACTGCTGTAATTATTCAATTTTGGCCTGAGAAGTCGAAAACCAGCGCAGTAGCTGGACTGTGAAACAAAAAACTTTTCATTTTGTACTTTTTGGGCCACTCAGATGGACCAAACCCTTACAACAAATGTAGCTGTGTCTAAAGTTTCCTTCACTACTTCTGGACTGGAGGCACGAGGCTAATGTGGCTGACAAGTAATGGAAGTGTATGTACATCAATTAGCATAGTGCTAAATTATCACACAAATAACTCAAACTTTTCAGTTATCATCTCTAACAGACTTAATTATGTGGTTTCTGACACTGTGTGACACACTGCTATCTAATAAACATGGTCAAAATTCAGGCTTCATGACTGTTGTCACTACAGATTTAGCTGTGTGACACGTTTTTAAAGATAAAAGTGTAAATTAAAAATGGTATAAAACAGAAAGTACAGGGTATAAGCTTCCATTACTTGTTGGCCAACACTAGTCATACCGTCTCTGTAAAACCACAGAAATAAACTTTGGACTTCACACGTCTTGCCTGATCTACGTTTGCAGTAAAGTGTAAATTACATTTTTGTTCAAACCCATCATTCGAAGCCCATCTGGACTCACCTGGGACGATCTCCGGGGGCCGTTTGGGTTTGATGATGAGTTTGGCTCCTCCTCCAAACACGGCGGCCCACATGCGGTTGTTGAGCGGGTGGGCCGCTAGCCGGAACAGCTCGTTACTGGAGTGTGTGCCGAGTCCGTGGATGAGCAGACTCAGATACACCGCCACCACCGCCTCACATAGCATTACATTCAACCGCGGCTGATCTTCACCCTGAGCACACGTCAGCAGACTGATCAGAGATGACACACCTGCAGAGAGAGGGAGACAAGACAGATTAAACAATCTTTACTGTACTAACATGGACAAGGTACTGTACTTCTGCACTGATTACTACACTTCCCTAAACTGCAGGTTTATTAATCCACTACTAAAGACAGTGGAGCACCTTCATTCAGCTCCGATGTAGTAAGGAACGGCACAGGAGATCGTCTGGATCAACACCTTGTCACTGTTCTGGGACATTATTGAATATTGAGAGACAAGCTCTGACGGAACAGGCTGACTGGGCACCAGCTGAACATTTTACCTTTCTATTCTTATGCCATTTTGCTCATAAATCGATGCATATTACATATGCACTGGCACTTTTTATACACCTATGTATGTACAAGTATTAACATACGTTACAGTTTACAGTGCATAGTCACTCGGTCATTCACTGGACGTGACATGCACCCCTAATATTTATGCATTTTTACTTAATTATTCTTAAACTGCACATGATATTTCAGGGTTGATGTAGTGTACTTTATTATATACATCTTTACTTCTTCTATTTATGCATCTGTATAATAGCGTACTGCAATCATTTTGTTCGTCTTGCTCTTTACTGTACATGTGCTGCTGTAATAGACGACTTTCCCTCCCTCCATTCATCCATCCATAGGAATAGACCACAGGTGGCCAATCATGTCTGCAAAGGGCCGGTGTGAACTGATGAAATGTGCTCTGGCTTTATGGCAATGAAACCCTGCAGCCACAACAGCCCTTTGCAGATTAAAGACTGGACAACCCTGGAATACATCGGCCTTCACGCTTGCTTTTTTGACTGAACTATTCCTCTAATCTTAAGACTTATTATCTAGAAACCACTACGATTTAGTAACTACCATTAATTATTCAATATGTTTTATGAGTTTCAAAAAGGTACTATGAAATATTCAGTACCTACAATTAATTATTCAGTATGCAGTATGAGTTATGGAGAATCTAGTGTGAAACCAAAGTGTAAATTCTGTAGTTATGAGAATGAGGAACTGAAATGTGGGTCAACAAACAGACCCTGTGAGTTTTGGGGGTTAAATCTTATTCTAAATAAAATGAAAAACTAAACAAGGCTTATTCCTTATCGTAACAAAGGTGTTCTATAGGGTTGAGGTCAGGACTTTGTGCAGGCCAGTCAAGTTCTTCCACACCAAACTGGCTCATCCGTGTCTTTATGGACCTGCTTTGTGCACTGGTGGGCAGTCATGTTGGAACAGGAAGGGGCCGTCCCCAAGCTGTTCCCACAAAGTTGGGAGCGTGAAATTGTCCAAAATCTCTTGGTGCTGAAGCTTTAAGAGTTCCTTTCACTGGAACTAAGGGGCCGAGCCCAACTCCTGAAAACACCCCCACACCATGATCCCCCCTCCACCAAACTTTACACTCACAATGCAGTCAGACAAGTACCGTCTCCTGGCAACCCCCAAACCCAGACTCGTCCATCAGATTTCCAGACGGAGAAGCGTGATTGGTCACTCCAGAGAACACGTCTCCACTGCTCTAGAGTCCAGTGGTGGCGCTTTACTCCACTGCATTCCACGCTTTGCATTGCGCTTGGTGATGTAAGGCTTGGATGCAGCTGCTCGGCCATGGAAACCCATTCCATGAAGCTCTCTATGCTGTTCTTGAGCTCATCTGAAGGCCACATGAAGTTTGGAGGTCTGTAGTGATTGACTCTGCAGAAAGTCGGTGACCTCTGCGCACTATGCCCCTCAGCATCCGGCCGACCACTTCGTGGCTGAGCTGCTGTCGTTCCCAATTGCTTCCACTTTGTTATAATCCCACTGACAGTGGACTGTGGAATATTTAGTAGTGAGGAAATTTCACGACTGGACTTGCTGCACAGGTGGCGTCCGATCACGGTACCACGCTGGAACTCTCTGAGCTCCTGAGAGCGACCCATTCTTTCACTAATGTCTGTAGAAGCAGTCTGCAGGCCTAGGGGCTCGGCTTTATACACCTGTGGCCATGGAAGTGACTGGAACTCCTGAATCAGTGATCTGGATGGGGGAGTGAAAACTTTTGGCAATATAGTGCATCTCGGAGCTCAGCGCTGTGTGGCTGCAGCTGCCTAGCTTGTGTCTTGTCTCCAGATGTGCCAGGCTAAGCACACTCAGGCAGAACAATACAGCTGACAACACTCATCATCCTGTTGCAGCAAACTATATTTAATTATCTAATTAAAACAAGCTGGTGTGCATGTCCAGCACTCCATCAAACAGCCTAATTACACATCCGCTCTCTCTCCTCCAACACTGCACTCTCACTCAGCACTGCTCTGCTCACAGGCTTCAAACATTTGCAGTTTGTTTACTGTTTGTAATGATTAGGCGACATTTTCCAGGCAACTGGAGCATGAAAATTAAAACATGATATTCCCATTTCTCTTTCGGATACATTCTGCCTGCCTCGAACATACTAGTGTTTGCACTAGGAATGCGCATTCCAACTAGTTTTAATATTCGAGTATCCATGACAGCTCATGAAGCTCTGGCCTGAAAATAACACAGGCTTAGCTAGGTGCTGCAGGCTTATGTTTTCATTGAGGTGACAGCACTGGTGCGAAAATACAGAAGCACACAGTAAAACACTGCCTCTTCAGATGAGCCAATGGGCTAACATAGATAAACAGTGTTGCGCTGGATGCTGATGAGGACCTTTTGGAGGACAGGCTGCAGCAGTTACCCTGCAGTCACACCAGCAGCGACGTGACGCAATGCGTCAAGGCAGCCAGAGGGCATATTCCTTTTCAGTGAAAGCTGCGGAACTCTGGAAACGTTGGCAACGCTACGTGGCGATACAACAAAGTTAAGCAGAGTTTAACTTTACGCAAATAAGGAATGAAGCGAAGCTGCAACTACCAATAGGAATTGAGCACTAAGCCAGAGGAGGCTTATGAGGGGGTTGGCCACTTCCTATTTCCCCCATTATATGAAAAACTGGACTGCAAAACAGCAGAGGGCGTCGTGAGCGCATCAAATCAAAACAAACTTATTTGTATAGCGCTTTTTACAACGGATGTCACAAAGCAACTTCGCAGAATTCCAGAAAAGACAGGTTTAACAAGTAAAAAATGTAAAAAACCCCGGTGGGCAAGCCAGGGGTAACAGTGGCATCCTCAATGAATGAGAGATAAATGTTGTTCAATGGCTAAAAACAAAAAGTTAAAATAGGTTTTTATCACTTGTCCAGGTTTCTTTAATTTTAGAAAGAAGAAGGATGTATTTTATTAAAAAAAAACAAAAACACCTGTATGTTTCCTGTACGATTCAGCGTTCAGGAAATAATTGCATTCTTTTACACTAAAAATGTTTAAGCATTTACAAACTATGACTTTGCCCACATGCTATACATCAACCCATTCATTTTAGGCTCGTTCAGGAGCGCCCTCTAGTGTGTGAGAAACCTGGAACACGTTACAGAGCGGTAATTCTCCTCTATACAAGTTCGCTGACTCAGCAGCGCGGCACACATTTTATCTCTGCCACTGTGAAATGTTACATCCTTTGCTGGTTCTTAGATAATGGTTCCTATCAGAGATGGAATAACGGCGGCTGTGCTTTACTGCAAATGGACAGTAATCGCAAGACCAAATACTATTTTCCTTATAAACTAGTTATACAGACACAGGGATGAAATAAAAATAACCACACAAGCAACAGGCGATGGGTGACCAGCGATTTTGGCGACAAGAGGAGGAAAGTTGCCGCTGGTATGAACGCAGCGTTACAGACTAGAAGCTGGCTAATAGGAAGACAAGTTCAGCCTCATATTAAAAACTACAGGTAGATAAATGTTCATCACAAAACGTTACCAGCATTACCAGCATGCTGACCTGTACAAAGAATCCCAAGAGTTTGGCAATTGCTCCTGTTTTCAGTATCACTAAAACATTTAACAAGGTGTCTCAGTAAACCTTTGTCCTGGTGATGTTTATTAATGTGTGTCAATGACAACTCAGCTAACTTGAAGTTACCTAATAGCGTCCAATAGTGGCCTCCGCATTTATCTGTGTTGACAAATTAAGGAATCTGGTTATTAAGCTTGCTGACAGAGTAGCTGTATCTCTATTTGTCTCTATCTGTATTCCTTTTGTGAACACAAGCCTCATTTTAGAACAGGGATTTACAAGAGAAATTTTATGCTTATGTCTAAAAAAAATGAAAAGATCCTCAATTTTATCTGCCATCCAATTTCAGTGTATTTTCAACTATAGTATCAAAGTCTGGACACACACTTGTGGAAGGTGGAGGCGGAGTTTAGATGAGATGTACCCTGCATATTTCACAGCAATCCAGCACAAACATTTAACCAGGTGTCCCCAGACGAGTGTTCTCGTTATGAGATCTCGCGTCTTGCCACGTGAGACTACTGAAACAGCACCTTCAATCAATGTACTGCGATGCTTTCTTACACCCACAGAATAGAGACAGGAATAACTGCCATCTGTGTACCTGGCCACTGAGCCGGTGCGGTGGTGGGCGTGGCATGCTCTTCGATGCTCTCTGTCCGGAGCCTCCGTCGATCGCTCAGCAGCAGCCCTTGGTACACCATCCCTGTGAACTGATTGGCCTCCGCCTGGCTACTGCAGACAGACAGGTGTGCGTGGGAGTGCGCGTTATTAAGTGAGTGAAGTGTACAGCAGTGTGGGTTTGTGTTTGGGAGATAAAATTGTGTTACATAAAAAAAACAATGGACTGAATTAGTCCTTATTATTATGTGCCTAAAATATATTTATGTGGGTAAAATTTATGAAACATAAATGACTAACAAATCTACAGCATGAAACTGACTGTGTTAAGCTCACCACACAGGAGGCAAACCAGACTCTGAGTGGCATCACATAACAGATATGATTCTAGCTATGCTCTGTAATTACCATAAAAGACTAACAACACCAACACCATGGCCAATTATGGTCATTAGAACTTGTGCAACAACGGTTATATCTGATAACTGAGTTTCAGAAAAATGTTCAAAAAAATGTTAGAAAATAACTTAAAAATAGCTAAAAATGTTCCTGGTTCCTCTAACTGTGACCATCATAGCACAGGATCTGGGCTGAGTGAGTGAGTAAGCAAGTGAGTACCTGTAGCTGTGACTGTCACACAGTGCCTGATAAATGCAGGCAGAGAGAGACGCAGCCAGAGTGTGAAGAGCAATCACCTGCAACACACAAAAATACAAACAACAAACAAATTAACAATACATGAGAGAAAACAGCAAAAGAGAGACAAGGCAAAACAGCAAGAGAAAGTGAAAGACAGAAATGAAAGAAAAAAGAGAGAGTGGATCATATAGAGCACTTTTTAAATAAAACAATAGAAGTCATATCGCCCCCTACCCTTCCTGTAGTGTATTACAGTCTGTCACAATGACTGTGTGGATCATATGAACATTTAAAATAAACAATGCATTTGCAAAATGACATACTGACATTTTTCCGAATGTATGTCATTCTGTTTGTGTGTGTGTATGTGTGTGTGTGTGTGTGTGTGTGTGTGTGTGTGTGTGTGTGCGCGCGCTGCTCTCTCACCCTGTCGTCCAGTAAGTCTGGGTGTGGTGCAGCTTCCATCTGGACGATGGTGTAAAGGATGTCGTGTATGTGGTTACTGAGGTGCATCACAGGGTTCGCAATGACCGTCTTGGTAGGGGCGATGCTAGCTGAGAGGAGGGGCAGCGTGGTTGGCAATGGCAAGGGAGATTGCAACTGCTTCACTGTCGTCTCCTAGGAGACAAAAACATTTGCTGTTTATTCTAACAATATAATACTGTACTCAACAACATACAACCACCCATGTTTCTCCCACCCATGAAGAGTATTAGCTATAAACATACCATATAATTAGAACTGTCCTCTCACACCTGATTTTAAAGAGCACTTGCTGAATCAGACAGTCGAAAAACTCTGTCCCACCTGCTGCAAGTGCAGAAGTACAAAATGCTTTACACACTTCTACAACTGTTACAGTAGGGCAGGCAGCTTCTCTCTCTCTCTCACACACACACACACACACACACACACACACACACACACACACACAACATTGTTCTTTATTCTAATTTGGCCTAATCTGTACTGCAACTGCTTTACCAGTGTTAAATTACAAAACAATGTTTTCCTTTGTTCTTTCTCTATTTTCTGTTCTTTATTTTATTACCACCACAGGAAAAAAAAAAGTGGTGTTTTGTTTAAGCTGACCCCTAATTCTGAGCTTCAATCAGTAATAAGCAACAGCTAAAAATCAGAATATGTAGATTATTATAATAATATATTATAATAATATTATAATTATAATAATAATTATAGCTCTTTGAACTGTAAATTTCACCAGATGACTTCTGGATGAAAACAGCTGCAGGACAAGCAGACGGCATTTACTAATGGAGTTTTATTTAAAGCTAATTAGGCAGCTGCACATATTAAGCTACATAACCACGTAGTGCTGCCAGGACAAACTGCAGAATGGTTGCTGGTGTTTTGAAGTACCTACAAAACTTTTAATCAGCAGCTCAGAATGTTCCAGTAACTATGTTAGTTAGTAATGTAACACGATGAGCTTCAGTAATGTTTGTAGCTGATTCTGACAAACTGCTTAAAACAGCCTCGTTCACCTCCAGCCTAATTATCCATTAACAGTCTGACTAATAGCAGAATATATCCGAACAGACTAGTCTGACTGAGGTCTTCCAGAATACAATTTCTATCTGATTGAATGAGGTGAGTAATCCTGTCAATAGTCCCTCAAACAGAAGAATAATGGCCAGGTAAAGGGCTGTATCTGATTACATCCCCCCTCATGTTCTGTGCATGTGCATTCATGTCAAAACTGGTCTGCAGAGGAAACAAAGTTCATGCTCTGATCTTTAAAAGAAGGCTGTGGGACGGACGTCCAGCTTATGCATCTCAGAACACGACGTCTTCCTCTCGGCCTTCTTTAATAACTACATGTGAAGGACGTTTTCCTGAGTCTGACGTCATTTTAAAGTAATTACAAACACAAGCACTGCTCACTGCTGCTCATCTCAAGCTGATGGGAGTCACGTGATGTTGGTTATGGTAACGTCTATACTAAGTGGTTCTCTCTTTGCAGGCAGGTCATTTTGGTTCAGATTACTTGTAGTGTGCATGTAAAGGGATATTTTCCATCAGATAGTTGAGTACAATCAGCACATTAATACCTCAATCTTAATCTTTAGGCAGAGGTTCCGTTTATCAGAACAAAGCTAACATTTACTGACAGTTTTCCTGTTTCAGCACGCTTTCTTTTCCAGTGGAGGAAGGTAACATTACTCTTCCGTTAAAAGCTCAATCAGGCTTGAACACGTTGTATGGGATGACTATGTCCTTCGCTTACTATACTTCACTTCTTCAACTTTTAATCTTAAATGTTCTTTTTCTATCACAATCTGCTCCCAGAGGCACAACACTACATGTGTAGAGTGCTGCCTTCTACATCCCTACACACACTGACCTGCTGAGACTCCTGCAGGAGGAAGAGCAGCTCCATTCTGACAGACGTGACCCCTCCGCCCTTGGCGCCATGCAGGCTGCAATAACTTAGGAAGACTCTGAGCAGAGCCTGGTTCTTCCTCAGCCAGGCCTTACGCCGCTCTGCATGCAGCTGTTTCGCCTGCAGGCGCCGTCTCTCTAGCTGGTGGCGCTCATACGCACCAGCTTCACTCCTCTCCAGGGATTCGTCAAGATCAATCGAACCATCACCACCCCATTTCTCCAACTCCCCTACTGGCTCCTTCCCTTCAACCTGAGCAGCGGTAAAAGTAAACAAGAAAAACACATACACAGATAAATAAACAAAAAAAATCAACAAAAATAATTCTGAATTCTGAATCTAGGACCTATTTTAAATAATAAAAATGGAACAGTATGATTGTCTGCTTCCCACAGGAGACCATAATGTGTCTAAACAGTGCTATAAAAACAACAGAAGGAGGAACACCAGCCTTGTAGTTGCAGATGCGATGCATGGCCTCGATCTCCTTTTCCAGCCAGTTGTAGAGCTGGAAGCGGAGTTTACCACCATCCACCTCGTACCCCGTGGCCAGCGTCCGCAGCTCCGTCATCAGGATCTTCAGACACGCACGAAATTTCAGCTGTTCCGCGATGACATCCACTTCCGACTCGCCCGCTGAATCTTCCCGCTGCAGACTTCCTGTTTTTTCCTTTGAGTCGTCCGGCTTCTTCATCGTCAGTCCACCATCCTCCTCTTCATCTTCATCCTTGTCGTCGCCCCATTCCAACTGCAGACCCTCATCTTCAGTCTTTATCATGGGCTGACTCCAGTCGAGACCTTTAATTCAATACAATTCTGTTGAACTAAATTCCCTTTTAAAGGGCTCATATGCGACATTTAAGTTTATTTAACAAAGACCTCTCTTCATCCCCTCGAATTTAATAGTTAATATTATTATATAATTTTATTATTATATCAATAATACTTTAATTCAGTCACTGTGACTTCAAGCTTGATATATGTAAATGAGCTCTGTTGTATTTTTAAAAAATGGGTGAGTGTGCAGATAACATTTCGTGCAGATAACGTTTTCGTGACATCGCAAAAACAGTGAGCTGTTATGAACTAGGGAGTAAATGGTAAGACTTTAAACATTCAACTCATTTAAATAGTGAAGAAAATGTGTTTTTCGTTATATGGGCCCCTAAAAGCAAGCGCAACACATAATAGACAGAAGTACTGCAAACCTGCAGAGGTCTCAGCTCCCCAGGCTCGGCTCGGCACTGGAGCACCCCAGTCCAGATTCGCTGCCCGGCCTCCATTTTCCTGTGGCTGGGACGTACTAACATTAGCCTGGGACGACCCTTTGCTGAGAGACGAGGCTTTTTTGGTCACTTTAGGAATTTTGGACAGGACCTCAAGGGCCAGAACGGGGCAGCCCACCTTAAAGTGAGCATTAGCGGTGGTGAAAAACAGTTTGCGCTCGATCAGGTTGATTTCATCAGCGCTGCTGCGCTCGGATGTCAGCCCCACCGTGGCCAAAGAGGCATCAGGACCAGCAAAGTGCCTTCGGATGATCAAAGGGTGAGTGCGCAGGTAGTTATAGAAGCTGAAGACCATGGGGTTACACGACTTCACCATTACATCTGAAACAGTAAGAGGAGAGACATTAATGAATGTTGAATAAAAATGTGTTATGGTTGATTTACCATTGCAATGCATTAATAAATAATAACAAATATAACAAACATAAATATTCAAGCTTACATAGCACCTTTATTAACCCATCTAGGTCCCTCAAGAGGTATATGTGTTTAAATGCCTCTTTTAACATTGACTATTTCTCATTTTTACAGTTTAATTACACATAAATAATGCATATTAAATGTAACGTAAATCAGAGATGAGAGTCACTGTCATTGGTTCTCACCTGAGTTCTCATCATCCTCTTTGGGTGTTTGCTCCAGCAGCGTATCCAGAGCTTTGGTGTAGTCCTTCATGATCCAGTATGCAATGCTCCTGAGGAACGGATCAGGGTGCAGTTTGGTACAGGAGAACCCAGTTCCGTCTCTCTTGCACCCCAGAACCTTCTCATACAGGATGCCCTGACAGGTGGAAGAGCTCTCAAAGTCAGCCTCGTACAGACGGGCAACGATCATGGCCAGCTGAATATCCTCCATCTTCTCCAAACACACCTGAAAACAAAAGTGACTTTCAATTGAAGGTACATGTACATTTTATACAACACATGCAACATTTACACAATTACTTTAGCTTCTTTTTTTCAAATTTTACACAATTTTCCCCACTGGTAGGTCCTGGCAATGAATGACCATCATGCAGGATTCCCTGTAACAATAAATCAAAATGCAGCCGATAGGGGGAACGTTCAGGGAATCAACTAGAGAGACCGGGATGATAAAAATTAACTACATCTACAACTTCTGTAAAATTAGGACATACACAGCCTGGTCTTGAGAGGCCAGATAAAATCTCATAATGAGAAAACACATCACGATAAGGGGGTGCGATACATGATATGCATAACGATATTTTAAAGTTTCACCAAAATTTCACACTCCAGCCTAGAAATGACCCACGTTTAGCTTAAAATGATTCATGGTTGACCCCAGACGTTCTCAAGAGATCTCATCTGCCCATGACTGATTGTATACAACCCAAATTTCAGCTTCACGAACTTGATCACCGAAGCCCAAAAAGCCCCCCCCCCAACTATCATCGATCTTAACATTATTCCTAAGGCAGGACCAGAGCAGACGGCAGACATGCTTCCAGGTGCATACTTGACCTTAACTCCTCCTGAGCGCAGTGCGTGTGCAGTTACTCCTGCAGCAGCTTTATCTGCATGTTTTGACTGAATGTGGCTGAATATCCAGCCCAAGGTAAACTAAATGACTCAGATATGTGGTGAGTGGAGTTTATCTGCTGGCACTGTTAAACTAAAAATAGATTTAAAGAAGCATCAAACTTTATCTGAAGGAAAAAAAAAAAAAAAAAAAAAAACATACATACATACATACACACACACACACACACACACACACACACACACAAACACACACACACACTATACTATATACTGTGATGTAGGTTTTTGGCCATTTTGCCCACTATTAAATTTAGATTTAGGAATAATAAAAGTTAATGGAGCACACGCATAAACACACAGCAAAGATGAATCCATATGTGTGTATCAAACCTGCATAACCCACCATTTAAATGGGCCACTGCTGGTGCATCTTTGTGCATAAAACCACAGGGAAACATTTGCTCAAAAACAGGCTAACATATGCACACCTCAATAGCATCTTTTAGAGATCCAGCAAGCAGGAAAAAAGCTGCAGATTGCTCAAAACGCTGTTTTCCCAGCAGAGAGAATGCGTTCTTCAGGGCTGCTTTCCTCCAGCGATCTTCAGTGAAGTTATGACTGAAAAACTGGGTCATCTTCTCATCATGCTGAGACCTGCACATACAAGCAAACAAATAAATAATTAAACTCAGCAGCCAAATGAGCAGCTGCTTTACCCTCAAAGCTGTAACACTTATTACAAAAATGCATATCAATGTAACATTATTATATATTAACATCAATCAGCATTTTCATATTTTTACAAATCAACTTACACCCAAAAAATTTAAATAAATAATGTATGAAGAGATAGGGGTGCAAAAATCTGCATCAATTCGAAGATTGATTTTGGAATAGTAAAAAACATTTTGCGCGACTATTTATATTTAACAAGCTCGTCTTAAAAAATGTTTTTTTTGTTTGTTTTATTGTCCAAATTGAATTACTGAATGAACAATTTCTGGTTATACTGTGTGTGCAAAATATTTTTAAAAATAATCCTGAATTATTCCAAAATATTCTTGAATACTGAACTGATGAAACATAATTGAATTGAATGACTGTGGTGAAATAAAGCAATACAAGGCTTTCTGGAAGCTACAGTGCAAAGCCATGAAGACCAAGGCATATAAATAACACATTCTTGACTTGAGGGAAAATTTGACATGTACCTGAAAAGGCCCCAGAGCACAGCCTTCTTCTTCATGGCCAAATAAAACAACGCAGCATCCAGAGGATCGTTATTCCTCTGGAATGCCGCTTTGGCAACCTGACAAAGGAGAGAGAGACAGAGAGAAGGTGTTGGTGGGGGGTGGGTGTGAGAGCGACAGCAGGAGGGAGAGAAAGAGAACTGATCTGATGCCCCGTTGTCAAGTGCTGCTACCACTAGTTTGCAAAAAATAAGACCACCTTTCTAAATGAAGGAGTTCAAACACTGTTTAAAACGAAAACTGCTCTATAATGTTCATAGGATCCACAGAGTCATTCTGACAGGCTTCTATTGTTTTATTGCAGCATGAAAGAAGAATCACTCAGATGGAACTTTCAGAAAACGAAGAAGGCAGAACAACACGATTAGCAGAGTAACCGAATAATAGTACTGGACAATTAAATAAGGATATATGACCTGTCCAGTAAAAACTTCTTCTGCCAATATAAAAGTATGGTCTTCTACACAATCTTATGCTGCAACTGTAAACAACATATTTGCGATTTAGAAATCAACAAATTGAACCTGTAGATATGAAATAAGTGTAACTGTGTATTGGTAGCTATAGTGAAATTTGTCAGGGAGAGGGGAACTAGGGAACTGAGTAATCTAGCAGGTTTGTTGATGTTCTACAGACATAATCCAGTTGTGGGACAGCTAAGGTTCGGGGATACTTGAAGTTCTCAGACTTACTGCAGGTACATTCTAGGTGTGTCAGTGGAGTGACTGGTTTTTCACAAGATGCGTCTTACCTTTTCCACCATACGTCGAAGTGTGTTGATGTTGCGAATCCACCAGCCCACACCGACGGCGCGAAGTTCTGACCACTGCGGGTCACCCCTCTGCATGGCTGGAATCATATTCAACATCTCTTCCTCCGCCTCAGAGTGGAACGCCCAGGCAAAGTGACACGTAGAGACGCCTACGGGAGTACAGCACACACAAGCACAGATGATTAACAAGACTAAAAACATACATCCAGGAAAGAGGACCAGACCGATATGAGAATGATTCATACTGATTTAAGATGCTAAAATTTCTAATTAGCAACATTAATATTTATTATACAGTTTCAGATAAATAGTGCTACATTGATTGCCAATTCTAAGAAAGCGATGAGTTAGCTAATGCAGCTGAAGTAAGCAAACATTTGAGGTGAGCTCCGAGGCAGTAGAGCTGTGCATGTACATCATTCATTAACCTACCCAATAATCTAATCAGTACTTTTATTAGTAAGCTGCTTACACACTTACAACGGTCATATAAAGTTCAAATGCTTTAGGATTTTGTGCGATGCACTTCGGGCAAGTCTCAGCTGCAGAAATGTCCTGCTCTGTAATGTGTTCTGTGTTATTTATCATTATATTCAGTACTGTGGGCCTGGACTGTGGCTGTATGTAAAACATTCTTCTGTCTATTCTTGTTTATCCCTACATGGTCACGTCTTTCTCACCAGTCACTTGTCATGTATAAGCTGAGCCTAATCTTGGTATCAGTCCAGCTATAAAACCGCATACAGCCCAGTGTCTTACGGCTGGCTAGGTGTCTGGTACCTGCATGCAAACAAATAAACCTCACTTCTCCAGACACACAGCTGGTCCCCTGATTAAGTTAGGGTTTGGATTCTGCACAGCCAATAGGAGTGCAGTAGGCATTCCTGGCGCTACACAAAAGGTTCGTTTTTTTCGGAGAGCAATGCCTCCACGCTGAACTGGCAAGCCAACTCGGTCATAAGACTGTGATTGATGATACACAAAAAGGTAACTAAAAGTAATTACTAGATATTGAATAAACTCATTGACGCTTACTGGAGTTAACTCTTTCAGTAACATTTTTACTTGTGCTCAAATAAATCATTACTGCAGTAAAAGCACTCTTGAGTACAAGTTTTCAGCACCTCTTCAGCTTAAAACAGGCACCTAACAAGCACTCTCAGAATGCTGAACTCTCAAACAAGAGCAAATTTGAAGTATTCATGTACTCAGTTACTCCCAGCCTATATAGCCCCGCAGCATAATCGGATTTTGTTAAAATGGTATCACATTCCTGAACGTGGTTTTACATAGAGATGATCTGTGATTTACTTATGTTGATGCCAAAAAAAACCCATGAAACCTAAATTTTATAACCGAAAGAGATAAAAAGATGTGTTGGGATATAGTATAAGGGCTGGAGTGAGAGGTTTAGTCCAGCAGTGAGAGAGTGCATGTGTTACCTTGGTGCAGTAGCTGGATCCGGTAGAGTGGGGGCAGTGAGGTGAGCAGACAGGTGTGCAGCCGCATCGCCAAAAGGTAGCGAAGGCCACATTCATCTAAAGCCTCACCACCTGGAAAGCACACACACGCACACACAAAGAGACACACGACACCGAGTAAACATCCCTCAGCTCACCACACTGTCAAGAGATTCTTCCCCAGCAGGCCTTAGTGGCCTTTACACAAACACAGCTCAAACCCAGTGAGTAATGAGTTTACGTTGCCCTCAGTCAAATAAACGAATCATTCAACAATAAAAGCTTTGTCCAGTACGGCCAACCATGTCCACTACAACATCAAACAGCATTCAGCTAGCAAAACTCATAAAGCCCTTTAACTTATTACACTTCACATCAAGCAATTTACTGAACAAATACCACATTTCTAGGCACATAGAGAAACAGACTGAGGAGAAACAGCACTGAGGAGTGATAGCAGAAGGCTCATCAGCAGTGGTGACATGTATAGGGGAAGTCATGAAGGGAACAGGGGAGACAGTAGAGGGTGTAGATGAGAAGGAAAACATCACAAGGGAGATGGCGAAGATTAAGTTATAGGGGAAGGGGTGGTGCGCATAGGGAAACTTTAGGAGGGCATAGTAGAGGAGATGGAGGTGATGGAAGTGGATGGAATTTTTAAAGGGATACAGTGAAAATTGCAGGGCTCAGGGATGGTGGGCTAGAAGCTATAAGGAGGTGATGAGGGGAATACGCAGGAGGTGAGGGGCCGATGGTGAAGTGTAAAGTGGAGCCAGTAAAAGGGTGTAAAGGCATGGTGATGGATGTAAGGAGAGGGCAAACAGTGTAGAACAGACAGTAAAGGGTGTATGGGAGATGGTGATGGATGTAGGGAGATGGTGAACAGTATAGAAGAGACAGTAAATGGTGTAGGGGAGATGGTGATGGATGTAGGGAGATGGTGAACAGTATAGAAGAGACAGTAAATGGTGTAGGGGAGATGGTGATGGATGTAGGAAGATGGTGAACAGTATAGAAGAGACAGTAAATGGTGTAGGGGAGATGGTGATGGATGTAGGGAGATGGTGAACAGTATAGAAGAGACAGTAAATGGTGTAGGGGAGATGGTGATGGATGTAGGGAGATGGTGAACAGTATAGAAGAGACAGTAAATGGTGTAGGGGAGATGGTGAAGGATTCAGGGAGATGGTGAACAGTATAGAAGAGACAGTAAATGGTGTATGGGAGATGGTGATGGATGTAGGGAGATGGTGAACAGTATAGAAGAGACAGTAATGGGTGTAGAGGAGATGGTGAAGGATTCAGGGAGATGGTGAACAGTATAGAAGAGACAGTAATGGGTGTAGAGGAGATGGTGAAGGATTCAGGGAGATGGTGAACAGTATAGAAGAGACAGTAAATGGTGTAGGGGAGATGGTGATGGATGTAGGGAGATGGTGAACAGTATAGAAGAGACAGTAAATGGGTGTAGGGAGATGGTGAAGGATGTAGGGAGATGGTGAACAGTATAGAAGAGACAGTAATGGGTGTGGTGAAGATGGTGAAGGATTCAGGGAGATGGTGAACATTATAGAAGAGACAGTAAATGGTGTAGTGGAGATGGTGAAGGATTCAGGGAGATGGTGAACAGTATAGAAGAGACAGTAAAGGGTGTACAGGAGATGGTGAAGGATTCAGGGAGATGGTGAACAGTGTAGAGGAGACAGTAAAGGGTGTAGTGGAGATGGTGAAGGATGTAGGGAGATGGTGAACAGTATAGAAGAGACAGTAATGGGTGTAGTGGAGATGGTGAAGGATTCAGGGAGATGGTGAACAGTGTAGAGGAGACAGTAAAGGGTGTAGTGGAGATGGTGAAGGATGTAGGGAGAAGGTGAACAGTATAGAAGAGACAGTAAATGGTGTAGGGGAGATGGTGATGGATGTAGGGAGATGGTGAACAGTATAGAAGAGACAGTAAATGGTGTAGGGGAGATGGTGATGGATGTAGGGAGATGGTGAACAGTATAGAAGAGACAGTAAATGGTGTAGGGGAGATGGTGAAGGATTCAGGGAGATGGTGAACAGTATAGAAGAGACAGTAAATGGTGTATGGGAGATGGTGATGGATGTAGGGAGATGGTGAACAGTATAGAAGAGACAGTAATGGGTGTAGAGGAGATGGTGAAGGATTCAGGGAGATGGTGAACAGTATAGAAGAGACAGTAATGGGTGTAGAGGAGATGGTGAAGGATTCAGGGAGATGGTGAACAGTATAGAAGAGACAGTAAATGGTGTAGGGGAGATGGTGATGGATGTAGGGAGATGGTGAACAGTATAGAAGAGACAGTAAATGGGTGTAGGGAGATGGTGAAGGATGTAGGGAGATGGTGAACAGTATAGAAGAGACAGTAATGGGTGTGGTGAAGATGGTGAAGGATTCAGGGAGATGGTGAACATTATAGAAGAGACAGTAAATGGTGTAGTGGAGATGGTGAAGGATTCAGGGAGATGGTGAACAGTATAGAAGAGACAGTAAAGGGTGTACAGGAGATGGTGAAGGATTCAGGGAGATGGTGAACAGTGTAGAGGAGACAGTAAAGGGTGTAGTGGAGATGGTGAAGGATGTAGGGAGATGGTGAACAGTATAGAAGAGACAGTAATGGGTGTAGTGGAGATGGTGAAGGATTCAGGGAGATGGTGAACAGTGTAGAAGAGACAGTAATGGGTGTAGTGGAGATGGTGAAGGATTCAGGGAGATGGTGAACAGTGTAGAGGAGACAGTAAAGGGTGTAGTGGAGATGGTGAAGGATGTAGGGAGATGGTGAACAGTGTAGAGGAGACAGTAAAGGGGTAGGCAGATGGAGACTGATGATGATTGAGAACAGTGTAGAGGAGATGATGTAAGGTGACAGGCTGGGCGATAAAACGATAACGATAATTATCGCCAATTATCAATATCGACCAATATGAATTTTGTTTATCGTAATAACATTTTGGCCATATTGCCCAGCTCTACAGGGAGATGGTGAACTGTGTAGGGAAGACAGGTGGGATACAAAGGGTAGCGAAGGGTCTACGGCTGGTTGTGAAGATTGTAGTGGAGATGGTAGAAGGTACAGGGAAGACGGTAAAAAGTACAGAGGTGATGGTCAGCGATCTAGGAGAGAGAGGTGCAGATGAATGATTTAGGAGAGATGCTGGAGATTGACAGGAGAGGTATATGAATGCAGTCTCCTGCGATGGTGAGTTTCAGAGCTGCTTGAAAAGTTTCTTTTGAGCTGTCTTTTGAGTGTATGGAGAAAAAAAAAAGTACCATGCCTATGTAACTGGAAAAACTGCACCACATCACTGGAAGCACCTCTCGCTGTCCCTGAACCTGCTGTGCTTCGATGTCAGCTAACTCTGGGTCTGGAACGCTCTGCTCATATCTGTTGTTTACTTCGTCTACAAGACTAAATAAATATGATCTGATATGTTGCACTATAGGTAGAAGTAGCGAGTATGATAAAGGCCTGCTTTGTTTAATTAGTCTAATGTCAATTGTACCATGTCTAGGATAAACAACGTGGTTAGATAACTAAGGTGATGTTAGGGAATTGAGGCCATTTAAGGAGGTACTCAACTCACACATATTAGTATGTTATTTTGGAGTGAAAAGTAGGGAGAGCCACAAAGAAAGAGACTAAGACAGTCATGTACTAAGAGGGCAATAATGACGAGATAAAAAACCTTTAATTAATCAAGAAAATGCCTAATTCTTCAAATAGGCTATTCATTTATTACATATTCCTCTGCATAGCTTCATTAGCTTAGCTGTTTATTCTGAAAAGATACAAATAAGAATAAACTCACCTGTGTACTGCTTATCGGTGGCTCCTCCCACCTCGGCACTGGTGGTTGCCACGGTATCGGCGAGTGCCACCAGGAACATCTGCTCGAGTCGAGTGAGTCCGGGCAGGCTAGAGTGCATGAGGTGAGAGGAAAGCACCTGAGCATGCTCGGGGCCAAAGTAGGTCGGCCCATATTGAGACAGGTTGATCACCCGTGTCTTCTTCTCCGGCTTCTCTGAGGCAAAGCTGACAAAGTCGTCCGTGGTGACCGCTTGAACTTGGAATAAGTCAGCGTATTGATCTTCTGAAGACTTCTGGACCTCTCGTTCCTGACCTTTCACCCCTTTTCCCATCTCTTCCCCTGCCTTGTAGGAGGTGTCCAGGTCCGCAGAGAGCAGAGCATAAAGAGGGAGGGGCGGGATTGAGTTAATTTCAGTATAATCTCGCCCACCATCTCGTCCAGCAACAATAGTATCCTTGGCGGTGCTTCCAGTTACGCTGATGGTCCTGGACAGATGTCTCCTGGCTCCACCCTCACCTGCTTCCACGTCTCTCACCACGGCAACCTCCCCGGCGATGCATTTGACCAGGTGTGATAGAATTGCTTTAGCCCGCCTGACTTTGCCCAGGTCCATCAGCTCTAGCAGCTGGGTTGGATGATACTGTGGAAGCGTGGGAGATAGCGAATGAGCTGCTTCGAACAGGCCACCATCCTGTATCACCGCGGGAACTTTGAAGCCATCGTCTATTCCGGTGCCACTCTCAAATACACTCTTAGATCGCCCACGGCTCTCAGCTGGAACGGATGTTGAGCGGCTGCCATCGTCCGGCGAACTGATGGCATTGTCTTCAGAGTCACCTGGTTTCTTATCCTGGTGCCACTGAGCATAAACATGCATTTCACAGTCCATACCAATCACTAAGATACCATCTCGCACCCAGGAGAGCGACACTGGAAGAGATGGTGTCCCATCCACTGAAGAAACCAAATCTACAGCACGCAGGAGAACCCATCTGGAACGAACACCCTGCTTTACGCTGCCCCCAAGTGGCAGAGTGATAACTGCCATGCCATCCTTGCCTCCTGTCTGCTCAGAAACGATTCCAGAGATGCGGCCATACATGAGTATATTAGACCCCACTCCCACGGTCAGAATGTGTGAGCCGTCCTCTTTGGACAGCCAGTCCAGGTGCACAAAGCGCTTTATATTAGGGCTGTCTTTGGTCACAAACAGGTCAGACTTGCTGTATACCACCAGGTTGCTGTCCACACTCACCCTAGAATCTAGGGTGTTCACAGGTTTGCTAAAGTCATCCAGGTGGATTGTCTGCTCTAGAACCCACTCAGAACCACCTGTTGACTCACACTCATAGATGGACACATGCATGGAGAAGTCTTTAGATGATCCACCCTCACTGCCCGGTATCAGCTGCTTGAATGCCACAGCGAGGCGGCCGATGTAAGAGCAGCTGACAGCCACAGGTCGCCCGAGAACACTGAGGGCACTGTTGTTGTCTTCCTCCTCGTTCAGCAGGCACCATGGCTCCCAGAAGTATGAGCGTGACTCTTCTGGGTCCGGTGCAGACACGTCGGTCTCCACAGTGCATCTCCAGAAGCGAACCCGGCCATCTGAACAGGTGGTCACAAGCAGGTACGGAGCCAGACACACCGGGTAGATCGAGGAGGAACTGAGGTGACCTGGGAGAAGAAGAAACCAGAAACCAGAAACTGAATCGCAAATATCCCGTTATTTAAAGGACCTCACATTACTCACCCTCCTAAGTCCTCCATGATATGCATGCTTTAAAAAGTCTCAGATTTCGTTTAAGTAGTTCTCACTTGTGGAAAGCGCAAATTCATAATGCGTTTGTAAGCAGAACGGGAAATATTATGGCTTGAATTTGGAACAAAATTTTCGTTTGTGTATTTCACTGCAGAAAAAAAATATGCTTGCATATTTCCCACAACTGTAATTTTTTTACATTGAAACAAACAAAAAAAGCACAATAATCAAAAAGTTGGATCTTTTTTCTAATTTGAGACACACTTATGTTTTAAATACTTAAGAGTGTCATATATGAAAATTTACAACTCTGAAGTGTATAATGTTTTTATAATGTTGCACTATTTTTTATAATTTTAGATTTTAGTCAACAAACTGCACAGAAAAAAAGAACATAATAAAAAAAGCCTCCGACTGATATTTTCTGTCTCTCTAGCCCAGAGACACCAAACTCAAGCACTAAAGGGACCACATTAAACAATCTCAACAAATCCATGTGCCAGAGAAAAAAGGTTTTTTTCTTTTTAATTAATGTTGCGCTATAACCTGAACTTGACATTGTTTATTCAAAATATGCAAAAAACCTCAGCAGTAAAATATAGGCACTTATAATAGACCTTGAAATATAACATGTCCCCAGGAGCTCTGTCTTTTAAACCTCCCTATTTGCTTGAACTAGACACCTGGCATCCTTTCTTTGCTGCAAGTTCATTTAAACCTAGGCTCAATTTCGGAGTCGCTGAACTGACGTTAAGCGTTTATATTGGCTGAACTGCAGCTGAAGTGCGGTGAGTGCATTTGGTGACATGACTGTTGTGGAATTGTGCAGAATTGAGGTGTAACTACTGTCCTATTGATTGTTGCTGGGGTAGGAGAGTCAGACAGGACTGGGCTCTAGTCTGTGATTTTTAGTGTGTTATCCATACCTGCAGAGGGTGTTGCACGGATGACCTCCACACCCAGTGGGAGCTCCAGCCTCTGGCTGTAGACAAGCTTGGAGCTAAGGATAAGTTTGCTGGCAGATTGCAGATTAGCAGAGGAAGAGGAGCGAGGAAGTGGGCTGTGACCTGGAGTCGTTTCTGGAGATGAGTCAGCGTTACTGAATGTGTGTGGAACTGTCAGCTGGTTCTGGAAGACCTGCTCGTGGGCTGGTTCCTCTTCAGATATTCAGAGAGAAATAATAATTAAATTGACTGTGTAGCTCTTTTTTCATTTTTTTACACCTTTTTTGTTAGCACCAGTTATCAAATGAAATCATTATTTCATAATGAATGGAAAGACAGAAACAGTCCTTACTTAAAATCTCTCACATACCTCCGATTAGAAATGCCTTTTCCTTTTAGCGTAAAGATATCCATCATGCAAGGAGGATGTAAGCTGTCATTGCTACAACTACCAAAGCAATGACTGCAGTGCAATCTGGATCTACATTTTGTGCTCATCTTCAGGTTGCCATGTTCCTGCTTCTATATTTCTGGGCTACAGCTCTCAAAGAAATGCTCTTGTATTACATGAACATATGCTGAAATATCTTTTTCCCATAAAACTAAGTATATTTAATGACTCATGCTCTTCTAAGTGGTACTTCATGGTGCACCTTTCAGCTCAGGTGGCACACTGTTATCAGACGAAACATACAGAGAGCCTCTCCACTGCTGACTCATGCCTTTGTTCAGCTGGATGTCTTGTATGAATGATTCAGCCAACGTGGCTTTGGAGCCCCACCAAACTGTGGATTCAGCTCCAGCTCCAACATCATTTACTGCTGCGAGAAAACCACCATGCACCTCCACAACAACAAATAAGTTCACTTGAGGAGAAAAAGCCAAGTTTGTATTATTCTCTGTTCTGGCAAAGTCACTGTGGAGCCCAATTGTGTTTGAAGTACATTTTTAAACCACATGCAGACTGTAATATACCATATACTGGTCTACAATCTCCAGTCTTCACATTTATTTTGTTAGTGTTGTAAGAACATGGTAAGGAAAGTGGAATAAATGTTCAACGTATTAATCTATTTGAAGTTATTCTAGACCATTTCAATCCGTTATTTCATCATGAAATGTTCACATATGGTGTTTTCAAAATGGTGAAAAAAAAAGAAAACTAAAAACAGAACAAAAGGTTTTGATATAACAGTGTCTACATATATATAGATTTGACATGCTTGTCACAGAACAAATGCTGATGTCTTTCATCTAGAGAACCTAAGAGACTAACCACAACATGTTCTCCTTTCTGCTCACGATGTAATCCATGCTACCGGTTCGATAAGGACATGGTCAACAGCAGGCATCGTGTTAGGGATGTTCCAGTGACAAACATAAAAGGATTTGGTGTGTGTAGCACCCACACGCCGTTAAAGAGAGATTGAGCGCGTTACACTCACCCACACATGCCTGGACAGACTTCAGATGCAGATGCCACATCTGCAGAACAGAGTTCCTATTCTCATCCTTCTCAATCACTACCAAGAAGAACTTCTCAGAGAATGGAGGAGGACGGTACTCTGTCATGAGGAAAAAAAAAATTAGGAGTTAGGAGGATAGAAGAGGACAGAAGAGAAGGAGATAGAAGAGAAGAGAAGAGGATAGAAGAGAAGAGAAGAGGATAGAAGAGAAGAGGACAGAATAGGATAGAAGAGAAGAGGACAGAAGAGGATAGAAGAGAAGAGGATAGGATAGAAGAAAATAGAAGAGGGTAGAAGAGGATAGAAGAGAAAAGAAGAGAAGAGAAAAGAAGAGAAGAGGATAGGATAGAAGAGAAGAGGATAGAAGAGAAGAGAACAGAAGAGGATAGGATAGAAGAAAATAGAAGAGGGTAGAAGAGGATAGAAGAGAAAAGAAGAGAAGAGAAAAGAGGAGAAGAGTATAGAAGAGAAGAGGATAGGATAGATGAGAAGAGGATAGGATAGAAGAGAACAGAAGAGGATAGAAGAGAAGAGGATAGGATAGAAGAGAAGAGGATAGGATAGAAGAGAAGAGGATAGGATAGAAGAGAGGAGGGTAGGATAGAAGAGAAGAGGATAGGATAGAAGAGAAGAGGATAGGATAGAAGAGAAGAGGATAGAAGAGAAGAGGATAGGATAGCAGAGAAGAGGATAGAAGAGAAGAGGATAGGATAGAAGAAAAGAGGATAGGATAGAAGAGAAGAGGATAGAAGAGAAGAGGATAGGATAGAAGAGAAGAGGATAGAAGAGAAGAGGATAGGATAGCAGAGAAGAGGATAGAAGAAAAGAGGATAGGATAGAAGAGAAGAGGATAGAAGAGAAGAGAAGAGGATAGAAGAGAAGAGGATAGAAGAGAAGAGGATAGAAGAGAAGAGAAGAGGATAGGATAGAAGAGAAGAGGATAGAAGAGAAGAGAACAGAAGAGGATAGGATAGAAGAAAATAGAAGAGGGTAGAAGAGGATAGAAGAGAAAAGAAGAGAAGAGAAAAGAGGAGAAGAGTATAGAAGAGAAGAGGATAGGATAGAAGAGAAGAGGATAGGATAGAAGAGAAGAGGATAGGATAGAAGAGAGGAGGGTAGGATAGAAGAGAAGAGGATAGGATAGAAGAGAAGAGGATAGGATAGAAGAGAAGAGGATAGGATAGAAGAGAGGAGGGTAGGATAGAAGAGAAGAGGGTAGGATAGAAGAGAAGAGGATAGGATAGAAGAGAAGAGGATAGGATAGAAGAGAAGAGGATAGAAGAGAAGAGGATAGGATAGAAGAGAAGAGGATAGAAGAGAAGAGGATAGGATAGAAGAAAAGAGGATAGGATAGAAGAGAAGAGGATAGAAGAGAAGAGGATAGGATAGAAGAGAAGAGGATAGAAGAGAAGAGGATAGAAGAGAAGAGGATAGAAGAGAAGAGAAGAGGATAGGATAGAAGAGAAGAGGATAGAAGAGAAGAGAACAGAAGAGGATAGGATAGAAGAAAATAGAAGAGGGTAGAAGAGGATAGAAGAGAAAAGAAGAGAAGAGAAAAGAGGAGAAGAGTATAGAAGAGAAGAGGATAGGATAGAAGAGAAGAGGATAGGATAGAAGAGAGGAGGGTAGGATAGAAGAGAAGAGGATAGGATAGAAGAGAAGAGGATAGGATAGAAGAGAAGAGGATAGAAGAGAAGAGGATAGGATAGAAGAGAAGAGGATAGAAGAGAAGAGGATAGGATAGAAGAGAAGAGGATAGAAGAGAAGAGGATAGGATAGAAGAAAAGAGGATAGGATAGAAGAGAAGAGGATAGAAGAGAAGAGGATAGGATAGAAGAGAAGAGGATAGAAGAGAAGAGGATAGAAGAGAAGAGAAGAGGATAGGATAGAAGAGAAGAGGATAGAAGAGAAGAGAACAGAAGAGGATAGGATAGAAGAAAATAGAAGAGGGAAGAAGAGGATAGAAGAGAAAAGAAGAGAAGAGAAAAGAGGAGAAGAGTATAGAAGAGAAGAGGATAGGATAGAAGAGAAGAGGATAGGATAGAAGAGAAGAGGATAGGATAGAAGAGAGGAGGGTAGGATAGAAGAGAAGAGGATAGGATAGAAGAGAAGAGGATAGGATAGAAGAGAAGAGGATAGGATAGAAGAGAAGAGGATAGAAGAGAAGAGGATAGGATAGAAGAGAAGAGGATAGAAGAGAAGAGGATAGAAGAGAAGAGGATAGGATAGAAGAGAAGAGGATAGAAGAGAAGAGAAGAGGATAGGATAGAAGAGAAGAGGATAGAAGAGAAGAGAAGAGGATAGGATAGAAGAGAAGAGGATAGGATAGAAGAGGAGAGAAGAGAAGAGAAGAGAAGAGAAGAGGAGAGGAGAGAAGAGGAGAGAAGAGAAGAGAAGAGAAGAGAAGAGGAGAGAAGAGGAGAGAAGAGGAGAGAAGAGAAGAGAAGAGAAGAGAAGAGGAGAGAAGAGAAGAGGAGAGAAGAGAAGAGAAGAGAAGAGAAGAGGAGAGAAGAGGAGAGAAGAGAAGAGAAGAGAAGAGGAGAGAAGAGAAGAGAAGAGAAGAGAAGAGAAGAGAAGAGGAGAGGAGAGAAGAGAAGAGAAGAGAAGAGAAGAGGAGAGAAGAGAAGAGAAGAGGAGAGAAGAGAAGAGAAGAGAAGAGAAGAGAAGAGAAGAGGATAGGATAGAAGAGGAGAGAAGAGAAGAGAAGAGAAGAGAAGAGAAGAGGAGAGAAGAGAAGAGAAGAGAAGAGGAGAGAAGAGAAGAGAAGAGAAGAGGAGAGAAGAGAAGAGAAGTACCCTCAGCAGAAGGGAAGTTAGCAGCATTTATGTTGGCGACGTCGTCGTGGGGTTTGTATCCTAATATGAAATCCTCCTGGAAGACGTGCAGCAGCTGCGTAGTGGAGCCACACTGGAGACAGAAAATATCCTGTTACTCTGATACTGCAACCTAAATCTACCTGCTAGAACAGGCAGTTCACAAGCACAGATATTGGGTTAAACATCCCCACTTAAAACTTATTAAAACTGCTGATACTGCTTAAACGCTGATACAGTAGGCTATAATAATGTGATTTGACAATTACCCAAAAAGGGCTGAAAAGAATACCAGCATCAGGGAGATTAGATCAGAGCGATATTTCAAACTGATGTTTGATTATGTATCTATTGAACTCTGAAAGAGCAGAATGTTTAGGCTACATTGGGTCTAAAATGTCAGTATTTTATTCATTTTACTGCAGTTGTAATCCTACAGAAATACATTTTTGTTTTATTTCTCTGTAATGCTAATTCAGGTAGATCTAGTGCAAATTTCTACATTTTGTGAATGTTTATGCATCAGTATCATCACATAGGTACATAAAAAATATCAGATTTTAGTGCTGACCCAAAATCCCATTTCAGTGAATCTACTACTACAGATTCTGCACACATACATTAAATACAGAGACATAGATTTCAGCTTGTACACAGACAAATTTCAGTCCTACAAACCTGCAACACACTCACACATCTCACCTGGTTAGTGATTATATCCAGCTCAATGATGCAGCCGGGCCGAGCAGTGGACTGCTGACTGACTATGTTGAAAACCTCGCCCACCAATTTCTAAACACACAAACAGTCGTTAGCTTAGGTCCTTGGAAAGTAAAAATAACTTAATCGACTCCGTAAATCCCACAGATATTATTAGTTATCAGTTATTATTATAGCTGTACAGGCAGACAGGGTTAAAGGTATCAGGGAGCCTAAATGTGCTGGAGTTCGGGACACTCACTGAGGTCTCTGGGTCAGACAGTTCATCCAGCAGTTTCCTGGCATCCACCACCGCCTGGTACAAGCGCAGGTTCTTCCCATCTGATGCCACAAAACAGGCACTCGCAGAGTTGCAATACGTCCCTTAGAGAGAATACGGAATTATTTCTGGCAACAACGATTAATAACTAGCACATTAATCACAAAAGCATAAACATAAATTAAACGCAAATTAGCCACCTGATGGAGGAGATCTTCCACAGCAGAGAGAACAAGACATTTACTCTTCATAGCAGATTTGATACTTAACACAACAATTTGGTACATAACCTCAAATTCACTCAAAGCGACTTCATTATTTACATACACATTATTTATATATACATTAAATATACAAATACAACTGTAGGAACCTTTTACAGTAACAGAATATAAGCAATACACTGTTTTTTTGCACACTGGAACATAGCCCCCTAAGTGTGACAGAGTGTAATTTTCAAAATACTTTCGCAAAATATTTTATTCTACTTTCTCTATATTACAAGATGAATAACTGAAATAATACGGTAGTGAATTCTGAGACTTGTGAAGACAACTCCGTAATCAAACCAAACCCTTCAGATGAAAAAAGTTCAGTTTGAACGTCTTTAACTACATTAAATATCCATGTTACCCCTTCACTACATCCATGTTAGGATGTGCCTCGCTCTCCTCTACTGCAGCAAATATTAATTATAAACTTAGAATTTACAACCATGTGTCTCTGTGTTTGCACGCTGTGAAATTAGACCTCTGCATTTAACCCATCCGTGCAGTGAAACACCCACATATATGCACACTAGTGAACACACACACTAGGGGGCAGTGAGCACACTTGCCCGGAGCAGTGGGCAGCCCTTTCCATGGTGCCCAGGGAGCAATTGGGGGTTAGGGGTCTTGCTCAAGGGCACTTCAGTCATGGACTGTCAGCTGATGGGATTGAACCGGCAACCTTCCGGTCACAGGATTGGTTCCCTAACCTCCAGCCCATGACTGCTGGTTCTAACATCCCGGAAGCAATACAGCTGAACTCTCACTCTCACCCCTGCCCCACCTGCCCTTTCCCTCCTAGCCCTTACCGAGCACAGAGCTGGGGACGAGCGTGGGCAGCCAGGCCACGTTGGAGAAAGCCGACGTGTGGAGGGAGTTGATGCGTGCAAGTTCGGACACGCCTCCAGTGCAGGACAGCGGTCCGATGTGATCAACACGCCACAGGATCAGCTCGCTGTAGATCGCGTTCGGGTCATGGAACGTACGCGTCGCCGCGTTCCGCATCTGTTTCTGTGGGAAGCCTCTCATTGGGCGGACGGGTCGCGTGGGCCCAGCCTCTTGGTCTGCATCAACACCACCTGGGCCACAGGGCGGAGTCAGCAGGGCGTTGTGGTGTGATGATGTCAGCAGAAGCGGCAGGACCGTGTGGCAGGCCAGGTCGTTGAGATGGAAACGGTGTCCGCAGTAACGGAACTTGTGAGAAACTGTAAGAACGTTGGAGAAAGCGGACTTTTCTGCAAAAGTGACGGCCCACTGGTTGAGAGAGCCATCTACGTGCTTGGACACCATCATGACAGCAGGACCGATCACAGCAGCAAGGGAGTGGTCGAGAGAGCTGAGGCCGGCAGACGCTGATGCACTCTGAGGAATCTGACGCTCCTTTCTGTCCAGATCCAGAGCGCCCCCACTGTCCCGCTCAGCGAAGGTGCAGGCATACATCATAATGTTCTTACTCAAAGAATTGGCATCGCCTGTGGGGAACGCTACAGGGATCCGTGAGGAGAACGCCACCTGGGACAAACAAGCAACGAAAATGACAGTTTACCACAGACATTCAGTCTGTTGAGAAATTATATTTCACTTACACATCTTCACATGCAGCACTGTCTAAGTATCTGTGCTCACTCTCAAAACTACTACCTTAGCAATAAGTGTGAGTACTTACATACATCACTAGAATAAATGCAAATAAACATAAATACAGCAAAAAGTAACAAGAATTTCTTTTTTTGAGAAAGTTAACTGATATCTTGTCAGGTAGTTTGAAAAACAAAGACCCAGATTTCTCCTGGATACCTCAAACCTTCAGATGGATTTGTTAAGATTCCATCAGCAGTGATTAAGAAAACACACACAAATTCTTTAAACTGACAATAAATGCTCCAAACACTTTTACATCACCAGTACGCATCAGAATTTACACTTAAACTGAGCGACTAAAGCTAGGAAGCACCTACTGATGTTATTAGCAAGTATACCATCACCACATATTTCCACCCCCTCATCACAAATCAACAGTTTACAGCAAAAGACAATCCTTTATGCAGACGTGCCTACCTGGACCTGGCGGAAGATTCCGGGGATGAACTCGTCCAGGTATTTGACGTGCCAGACGAGGAAAGAGCCATCGACTGGGTGGATGGTGAAGAGCATGTCGGGGCTTTTGTTCCACTCCAAGGTGAGCGCCTCCATCTTGCGGTCGAGGAGGACGGAGGGCAAAGGCATGCTGCTGCTGGAGCCGGGCGATGAGGCCTTCGTGCTCCCCTCCTGCTCGCCCTCTTCATGCTCCGATGCCTTATCAGACATTTCATCCAGATCTACAGCGGGCGGAGTACAACATGGAAAACTTTTATTAAGGGGTGCACAATCAGAATCAGACAGGATCGCAATCGGCTGCTATTCGCTCAGGAAACGGCTGATTTATTTTTATTTCTGCTGACCTGTTTTGTGATTCTATGACATAATAAGCCAGCTAAATATATGCAGACTACATTTGAATGCTGCAGCTATATCTTATAATAATGCTTAGTCTAAAGTGAAATTGTGCTATAACACAAGAGTGTTCGACTCCGGTCTGGGGAGATCTGAAAACAGGCCATTTGAGAAAGAATCTAGTGGATGAACAACTTGTGAAAACATTGGAAACATTGGATTTCATAACCCACAGAATTATAGATATAGATGTCCATACAGTTGCTCTGGCCCAAAGGTCAGAGAACTCCACTATGACTCAAGAGGTCACGTGTTTTATCTAAGCTGATGGCTACGGTCACTGTGACTATGAGAAAAGAGCAGCTCTTGAAAGTCATGCTGGGTTTAGAGTGTTGTAATAAAAATAAGCTTTAATATTACAGCAATGTCTGATAACATGCCTTGCATAATTTCAGCAGCATGCAAATTAGATCTGAATGAGTGTTTAAAAACTAATCACTTCATGTAAACATCGGTGGACCAGTGCCTTCCTGGAACTGCATTTTACTGCCTTTTACTCTTCAGTTAAATGTTATTCAGTTATTTTTTTATTTCTTTTTTTTTTATTTTTTGCTATTAATAATAATTTTGCTATTTTGCTCTATATGACTAATATATTATTATTATTATATTATTATTATTATTATTATACAACATTATGATAAATACTACAATAGAATTCAAATATGTGTGTGATATTCTGAAGTTCGTGAGAATGAGTACCGAAGTCAAACTTGGCAGTGCCGTCCTGTCTGAGCTCATCTGTGGTGTGCTCCAGGTGCTGTTCTGAGAACTTTCTCAGCTGCTGCATGAACTGGTCCATGGAAGAGGTGAAGCTCAAGTCTTTATTATTCAGCCAGTGCACCACAAACCCCCCATTGCCATCAGCCGGAGAAAACAGTCCTGAACCAGCCAGCGCTGCCGGGATATCTGCGACAGGGAAAGATGCAAGAGAAAGAGAGAGAAAATATTAAAACATCCCCCCAAAAAATAATAAAATAAAAAAAATTCACATTCTGCCGGCATGCATGCTAAAAACATCAGAATTAGCTACATAGCTAACAAATAAACAATTATTACTCAGCAGTGCACATTAGAAGTTAAACCCTTTTTGTTTTCTTGAGCTCTACAATGTCTCAGTGAATGAATGTCCTGCTTTCTTATGAACTGAGTAAAATGTGTAAAATGTATTTAATCTAATTGCAGTCATTTAAATAATTGTAACTGAAACTGAAATAACTGATTAGGCAGTTATGTAATGACTGAAACAAGTCTACTAATTCTATTGCAGGTAAATTCAGGAACAAAATTATAATCAATATAATGATCAAATAATTAAAATAGAATTATGAACCTAATAAAACATTATTATTTTTATTAAAGTGATAAGTGATACCGAGCTTTTGAACAGCAATGTATGTGGGAGCCAGAGACAGAGAGAAAGAGTGAGACTCAAAAAGTGTAACATAACTGTTTATTCCTCATCTTAGAAGCAGTCAATATTGGTTTTTATGTAGGCGACTGTGCGCACCTGTATTGGGGTTGATGCTGGCGGAGATGTGGAAGTGGCACAGCGCGTTAGCGTGGTGTGTGATGTGCCGGTGTGTTTCATGCGAGCCAAGCTGGCTAGGCAGCAGCTCTGTGTGAGCCACAAGCGCAGAGGATCTCCTTCGACCCCGTCTCAGCTGCTTCAGGTGGTGGATCGACTGTATACACACACGCAGACACAAATTCATAACTTCTCAGACGGTTTTCTTTGTCAGTTTAGCAATAATTTCCCATTTTAAAGCCTTTAAATTAGATTTATTTAGAGGATGACAATATCACATGTAAATATTTGCAGGAGCATCACTGACAGTTCTTTCTTGGTTTGTGATCTCAGCACTCAAACTATTCATGAGTTTAAACCACCTTTGGGCCAAAAGAGATGTTGTCACAAAAACCCAAACTCTGGTTTGACCTTCAGCAAAAAACTGGAGGTGAAAACAGGCTTTGATGAGCATGAAGCTACACCAGAGATTAGCACAGAGCTGCTTTATGACAAACTTGGCCTTTACAGGGAATTTCTCTTATTTCATTGTAATGTAACAGCATTAAAATGTAAAAAAAGACAAGGTGTCCCAAAAACATCTGACAGTGTCCTTTCTGAATGAATTGCATTTCAATACTTCACTGGCAAGGATACATAAAGAGCACTGTTGCGTGACAGAGACTATTTGTGGAAGTGATGCTGAATGTCTGTGTTTGCTGGATGTCTGACCTCCAGAGCATGCTGGATCTTGTCCTTCTGGCCGCTGTGGGGCAGTGAGGAACTGTAGCTGGTGCTGTTCTCTGTGATTTGACCCCCCAGCAGGCTGTCCTCCGGCAGCAGCGTTTCACTCCACAGCCGACAGATACCGTCCACACACGAGGTCAGCAGCACGTTACACACTGACCCCCTGCAGCACAGACAAAAACACCAACAGTTAAACACACATGACCAGACAAGAAGGAACACACAAACATCAGGATAAAAACTAAGTGAAAAGTAAACACGCATTTTAAGCTACAACAGCAATTAACAACTGTTTCTATACGATTAACTATTTGTCAGCGATTTCCTCTTTTATGGTGCCCTGAAATGTCCGTAATAAAAGTGTGAAAGCTTTTTATAAACAATGTCGGTGACTTTTTCTCTCCAACTCTCCACAGCAGTCTTTAAACGACCTCCGTGTTCACATGTACTCAAACACTGACACATCCATATTTCCATGCATAGTGCCTGCAGTAGGGGAGTAACGTTACACATATTTTCAGATTCTGTTCCATTCAAAGGCCAGGACTTCATTTTCCATATTCTGTGCATAAAATGTCTACGTTCTACAGAGCTGTGTGATTCGTCTGTAAAAGCCAGTCTTTTTACATCTTTCACATTCTGACTATGGACTGTGCTGTAGCTTTTTTTTTAAACCCACAGGAAAAGCCCCGCCCACTTTTCACTGACAGACTGCACCATAATGCCTATTTTTGATCATTGACAATGATTTCTGTAAAAAAATAAAAAATAAAAAACCAACAAATAAGAGATGCTCTGTAAAAATGAGGTGAAAATACAGTTTTACATTTCATTTTTTCAATATTGTATTCAATTCATCACATGTTCATCATCAGTTTGCAAAGATTTTAATACTGCAGCGCAGTTTTATGATTAGTCAGTGGACTTGACAGCACCTCAAGGGATCAGCTGTGTGTAATTCCAGCTGGAGGCTACTCTAACTGTGTTTTGATTAATCAGCTATCAGTAGTTTTCTCTTTTCACAGCTAGGACTCATAAGCCAGTCCACATTTTGCTTTAAGCTATATTTTTTCAATATGTACCATACCCATGAGACGCTGGAATATCCTCTCACTGCTGAAAACACATAATGATCCGTCTCCCCTGACGCTCCACACTGATGTTCTGAACCTCCTTGTCCACAGCATGGCTTCTCTAACTTCTGAATGACAGACGGCTCCATATAGCTGACTAATGCAGGTTTCTTTGGAAAAATCATGAGCTAAAATGATGGATGGTGAGTGACTAGTGTTTTGTCAGTGGGCGGTGGAGTGACGTACTTGGGCATATATTTGCTGGTCTTCCTCCAGGAGAAGCCCGTAACAGTCCGAGGGTGAGCCAGATAGACGAAGGAGAAATGAACTAGAGGAGCCTTCCTGTCTGGCACCTCCGGGATCACCATCGCTGACTTCCAGCCTGTGGTGGGGTACCACACCTTCAACAAACAGTCGTCCTGAGAGAGAGGGAGTGAGAGAGAGGGAGGGAGCGAGCGAGTGAGAGGGAGCGAGAGACAGAGAGAGCGAGATTTCACCAATTTTCATCAATGCTCTGGCAATGTTATAAAAACAGAGTGCATAACGGATAATCAAAGGGAAAAAGAGAAAGAATAAGCAAATGAAAAACAAATAATAAAAGAAAAAAGTGGAAAGGCAGGACTAAAAACAGTAACCAAGTAAGGCTCAAGTAGTGAAAAAAAGAAAGATGAAAAGGAGTGACAGAGAAAGGCTCAGAGAAAGGCAGGGAGTGCAGTATACAGTGTTCCCTGAACATACACAAAGCTGTAGCATGTTAGCCACCTGCAGGGGGATTTGTCTGCTGAAGAAAATCCTGCACAAGCATCTTTTGAAGTCATGCAAGAGAAAAATACTTAAAAGTGCAAACAGATAAGCTCTGAAGTCCCGTCAGAAAGGAGTGCAAAATGTCAGCACTGGTTCCACAGGCTGAGTGCGCTTTACAGTGCCTGCACACCTCCTGTCTTACTAATAGTCCGAAACAGTTTTAAAGTGAAAATCAACCTCCCACCCCTGCACAGCTGAACTGTCTCTGTACTTTAGTCTATGTTTATAGCGTGTCATCCAGTGAGTCATAGTGTCACTACCTTTCACAGCTTCCATCACCTTTGTACCAGCGCAAAACTAAAACAGTTACAGGAAATGTCTTTTTTGTAGAACCACCACTTTAAATAACTGCTCGCTTTGATTATCAGTATACTTGAATTTAAGCTTTCACCTGACTTTAAGGATTAAAGATTAAAGATTAAAGACAACTCCACTTACAGGTCCTCAGTTTCCAAACTGAGCCACAATACAAATCCAGTAGAACAAGAAAATGTATTTCTACCCTGACTGGTCATTTCATTTCACCTGCCTTGACCAAAATAAGAAAAACACGACCAAATTAACCACTAGAACATATCCAAGACACGTTGGAATGTTCTCTCTGAAAAACATCATGATCAGTCTCCCCTGATGCCCTACAGTGGAGATGTTCTGAACCTCCTCAGCCACAGCATGTGTGTGTGTGTGTGATTAAGCCCTCCTCCTGCGTCTGAGCTCTAGCACAGCAAAGATCCGACAGCAGTTTGATTTGCAGAGACAGTCCTACAAGATGATTGTGTGTGTTTGTGTATATAAAAACACTACCTTCCCCACAGTGGCGAAGTATTCCCCATCAGGAGACCATTTGAGTATATGCACAGTTGCAGCAGTCCTGTGAAAACAGAGAAAGCAACAGGAGGGAGTTATGCGCGCACACACACACACACACACACACACACACACACACACACACACACACAGATCTATATCCATACAGGAACAAACGTGAAAGGTCGACAGAAAGACGATAAGGCCCAGAAAAACATCACAATACTTAAAGAAATTTTCAAAATACACAAGTCTCAGAAGCTGGTTGATCATTTTCAGAAGTAATCAAACACATTCAGTGGTGTTGAGGTCTGGACTCTGGGGCGGTCAGTCCATTGTTCAGCTTCTTTGTTTGATGTGTCCGCCTCCTTTTCTCAGTGAGGTTCTTCTTGATCAGCTACACGTCCTTTTGAGTTGTCTTCTCAAAGTCGATGGGTCATGGATTAACAATGGATTATCTTCTATCTAGTCTTCTCAGAAATATCTCCTAAAAATCAATATCTTGCACAAAAAGGCTGTTTTACCTGGAATTTAAACAAATGAAGGGCAGTCTCTGACCTTTGTACAGCACTACATCACAAAAACAAGAGTTGTAAACAAGCTGTGAACAGAATTCACCAGTGAAACAGCTTTGCCATATTAGGAAAAGTCTATGAAAAAATCTCAATACTGACAGTGGTATATTTTGCTAACACTAACTTGGACAACCCACCAACTTGGATAACCCACTAACCTGGATAACCCACCAACTTGGATAACCCACTAACCTGGATAACCCACTAACCTGGATAACCCACCAACCTGGATAACCCACCAACCTGGATAACCCACTAACTTGGATAACCCACCAACTTGGATAACCCACTAACTTGGATAACCCACCAACTTGGATAACCCACCAACTTGGATAACCCACTAACCTGGATAACCCACCAACTTGGATAACCCACCAACTTGGATAACCCACTAACCTGGATAACCCACCAACTTGGATAACCCACTAACCTGGATAACCCACCAACTTGGATAACCCACCAACTTGGATAACCCACCAACTTGGATAACCCACTAACCTGGATAACCCACCAACTTGGATAACCCACTAACTTGGATAACCCACCAACTTGGATAACCCACTAACTTGGATAACCCACTAACTTGGATAACCCACTAACCTGGATAACCCACCAACTTGGATAACCCACCAACTTGGATAACCCACTAACCTGGATAACCCACCAACTTGGATAACCCACTAACCTGGATAACCCACCAACTTGGATAACCCACCAACTTGGATAACCCACTAACCTGGATAACCCACCAACTTGGATAACCCACTAACCTGGATAACCCACCAACTTGGATAACGCACTAACCTGGATAACCCACCAACTTGGATAACCCACTAACCTGGATAACCCACCAACTTGGATAACCCACTAACCTGGATATCCCACCAACTTGGATAACCCACTAACCTGGATAACCCACCAACTTGGATAACCCACTAACCTGGATAACCCACCAACTTGGATAACCCACTAACTTGGATAACCCACCAACTTGGATAACCCACTAACCTGGATAACCCACCAACTTGGATAACGCACTAACCTGGATAACCCACCAACTTGGATAACCCACTAACCTGGATAACCCACCAACTTGGATAACCCACTAACCTGGATAACCCACCAACTTGGATAACCCACTAACCTGGATAACCCACCAACTTGGATAACCCACTAACTTGGATAACCCACCAACTTGGATAACCCACTAACTTGGATAACCCACTAACTTGGATAACCCACTAACCTGGATAACCCACCAACTTGGATAACCCACTAACTTGGATAACCCACCAACTTGGATAACGCACTAACCTGGATAACCCACCAACTTGGATAACCCACTAACCTGGATAACCCACCAACTTGGATAACCCACTAACCTGGATAACCCACCAACTTGGATAACCCACTAACCTGGATAACCCACCAACTTGGATAACCCACTAACTTGGATAACCCACCAACTTGGATAACCCACTAACTTGGATAACCCACCAACTTGGATAACCCACTAACCTGGATAACCCACCAACTTGGATAACCCACTAACCTGGATAACCCACCAACTTGGATAACCCACTAACCTGGATAACCCACCAACTTGGATAACCCACTAACTTGGATAACCCACCAACTTGGATAACCCACTAACTTGGATAACCCACTAACTTGGATAACCCACTAACCTGGATAACCCACCAACTTGGATAACCCACTAACTTGGATAACCCACCAACTTGGATAACCCACTAACTTGGATAACCCACTAACTTGGATAACCCACTCCAAATCCAAAATCCAAAACCTAATCCTAACTTTGGTTTCACCAGATAGTTTTTTTATAAAAATGTGTACATCAGTAAGAAATCTAAAGAGGGATAAACAAATCAAGTGGAACCAAATTTCTTAATTCAATGTTCGCAAAAATAAATTCAATTTTCAGGGACTGCTAACTGCTGACTGACACGCAAGGGTTAACTGAACACAACACACACACACACACACACACACACACACACACACACTGCAGGTCAGACTGCATGCCTCAAAGAAAGAGAAACTGTCAGTGGTTGCACGTGTGTGTGAGCTTTGTATCTAGTGCTGGTCGCTGGGCAAACACGACATTGCATCACACTCCAACACCAGCTGATAATCATCTTTTTTCATTTCCTTATTTTTCAAACAACAGGCTCTGGCACTTCTCACACACAGGAACAGCACCTGCCTGGAACCCTGCAGCCGACACTTCACTGAGAACTCGCACCAAGCGTCTGTGCAGAACAGAACAGGGCTGTCACCATCAATCTTAATTATATCAGTTCATCTCAATTATATACAGACCAGCAAAATTCACCTTCAATAAATCGGCACTGATTAGTTCACAGCTTGCATGCGTTTAATAGTACAACAATGTATATTTTATAGTTTTCTACTGCTCACTCTTACAATAAGACATGACAGCCACTGTACATATCCGACCCCCAGAACACCCCAACTCCTACAGTAAACATTCTACCTCGGGATACTTCAGCCCATTGCCCCTACACCCAGCTATCTCTAGCCCACAGAACGCGTGCCCTCACTCAGTCCACACCATATAGAACACACCTGAAAACAGCATAGTCCAGTTTAGGGCTGAATGATTTAAAAAATGTCTAATTGCAATTTTTCTGACTAATACTGCAAATACGATTTAAACTGCAATTCTTTTTTTAAATGTAGATCCCAGCCTGTTTTTTGGCCATTAAGCACATTCTGTTTTTCTGGCTCAGAATGCTGACTCACAGTGCCAGGCGGCCAGTCAGCTGTGGTTGCGTGGTTGCGCACTCATCATGTGAGTGTAGTGGCAGTTCAGAAGCTAGCAGACAAATAGCTAGACAAAAAGTACCTGTGCAAGATGCTTTTCCCTTTAAACCAGTGGAAAACAGTAACTGCTAAAACAAATGAATGCAAGGTTTACAGAGAAGCGTGTGTTAGTAAAACTATCTCAGGGCACTGGAAAAGAGCTAAACAGCAGTAAATTTACCCGATGGGTAAGCAAGATGAAGGTATTGAAGAAAAATGACGACACAAGGTGGGACACGAATCTCCAACTCCGCCGCCCAGGCCACAGCAAGGCCGGTGGACTACGCCTTGCGTTTGACCCTGGCAGCCGAGGTGTGGGGGCAGTGACGGAGACGCGGAGCTCTCGCTCCCTCTCAGTTAGGGTGCACATGCCACCCTTAATGAGAGCAAGCTGATGGTGATCTGCTGTTGGCTAAGACTAAGGAGCTAAAAAGCTTGGTTTTAAGAAAAGGACTAGATCAGATAGATCAAATAGATAGTCAGTGAACTAAGACTGGGAGTTGCTCCAAAAAGAGCTGAATTTTTTAACTCCATGGAACTGGGCGGGGTCTTCTCTTGGAATTAATTTCCCATCACTTTGACCTGGAATTAAACAGCTTTACAGTGGACTTACGGCAGGTTTATGTGTGCTGATTATGAAGACGTGTGTAATTTGTTTCAAAAGCTTTTGGACAGTAAACATTTATGCTGGTGGCTTTATTACTTGTCAAACAATTAAGTAATTAAACACAGTCATATTTGAAGATTATTCAAGAATCTCATGTTGATGCATTAAAACTGTAGAGAACAGAGAAAAAGTATGTTTCTCCTGTTCTGTCGGCATCGACGACATGATGTCATGACAAAGTCCACTCCACACAATACACACAAAACGTTTGTCTGACTGACTTACTTGCACTGCCACACACACTTCCAGTCATTGAGGACAGGGTGTGGTTTGTCGTCGGTGAGCTGACCATCCTCTTCCTCCAGCAGTGTGTCACCGGAGGGTGGAGCCCAAAGCTTCAGCCGCTCCGTTGCTGCCAGTATACGGTTACCTACAGAGAGAGAAGATCTGTTAGCACACTCAACACACACAGGTACACCTAATAACATCCATCAACACACACTAAATCTTTCACACACACACACACACACTCCCCCAAATCGCACACAGCATGGTGTGCATTACAAAGACACAGCCCCAAACATCATAACCAGGTAATTCAGTCTGTAAAAATCACTTGAAAAGTTGTTCCAAAACATGTCATTCACTCCACAGTCTATATATTCCACACATGGTAACGGCAGCGAAATGAAAAACAGACAAGTAGGGACCTGCACAAATACCAGCAGAACACAGAGACCAAGAACTCAACATGTATTTACTGGAGGCTGAAGCATTTACAACCTGCTAAAAGGCCTCAAAGTCTCCTAGCCCACTCCAGCTATTCAGCACTGCACTCCTTACAGTTGTTTGCCTGATCCAAACCCACATGATGTTATCAATGTTATATCACGTACTTCATTGACCCTTTTTTTCTGCTGGGGGCAGTGCAGTCCAGTCCAGTCCTGAGCTCGCAACCTTCCGGCTACCAGATACTCCAATTTAAAAACCCAGTTAACTTAAAGTGAAAAATTTAAATGTGCATTACGTTTTCATTGGAATTTTGTCTGACATGCGTCCATAGCCCACATCTGTAAGCAAAGACGTCCATGAGGCACCATAGGGCACAGTGCTTCTGAGGAAATCACACTGTGTGTGTGTGTGTGTGTGTGTGTGTGTGTAATGATAGGGGAGGACTTGCTGCCTGTGTGTGGTGGAAAGAGGTTTACAACAGAATTTAGTGTAGAACTGGCACAGAATGTCACACACAACGGCTAAGACGCAAATTAAAACAAAAACAAAGACCAAGGGTCGGCAACTCAAACACTAAAAAGAGCCATTTTGTCCTTTCAACAAAAGCCAAACCACTTTGGCAGCGACAACATTTTATGTCCATTGTTTTGAAATAAGTTTTCACTATCTGGGCTGTAAGTAGGTCTCAGTATGTGCTGATGTCCTGGTGTAGACTATCAATCTTTTGATTATTTAAATGATTAATCTTTTTTTTTTACGATTATAAATCGTTCAATTACCAAATAACACTTATGTAGCTATCAGCTTTTAAATTTAGCTTGAGGTTGTTTTATGCATTTGCTAACTAACAATGTAAGACGATAGACATGAGGAACATTCAAACATTCACAGAATTTTGCGCAAAGTATGCGGCGTAAAAATATAAAAAGTAGCAGCTTTTTTTCCTCTAATCAAGCAAATAAAAACATCCATCTAAATTTAAACAGTGCATTCTGCTGTCTGTCCAGACTCTGCTGCACCTAAACTCTACAATCACAGGCCTACTGAAATGGAGGAAGGTCAGCATCTCGTCACGCTCTTTGAAGAGACTCGGCCTCGTCTGAGAGCAGATGTTCAGTGCTGCGAGGCTGATGTGCTCTGATGGAGCGGATGGGAAAGTGGCGAACGTTTGTGGCAAACCTCTCTAAGAACGAGGTTCAGCTGCCCTGTGTGTTCACGGAGAACAGAAAACTGCCTGCGTCCTCGTTCGCCTTTGTTGGCCGAACCTGAACGCACACGTGGCCTTGGCGTTAAGACGGCGATGCTGTGTTTAAAACTAAACGTTATCTGGAAAGTGAACAGGGTCGCTGTGAATAATCATTACTTTCTTCTCCAGTCCAGCTCCATTAACTTTTACAGACAGCAGCACTTCGAAACGGAAAGTCACAGCTCAGCTCATAACCTGAAGTAAGACGGGCTCTTTAGCATCCACAGTGGCTAACTAGCTAGCACAGCTAACTTGCTTTCTTCAAGTGAGTCGTCGTGTTTCATTCTCAGTCGTCGATTTTAGTCGAATAATCGTTGCATCCCTTAGTGTAGACTAAAACCATATAATATAAACAAAAATCCAGACTTTGCTCTTCTTTAAGCTTTAGCCCAGCTATAGCTGCTTTTCTCACATCTCCGGCAATAAAACGTCTCTCAACGTTCAACGTTTTCTGAGGGCGAAGTCAGAGAAGCATCATGGCTTTCTGACAGTTTCTTGTAGCAGATTAACCAGCTGGAGCGATTATAAATGCGAATAAGTCAGTTCATCTCTAAATCATCGATGTTTATCTTAACATTAACTCCAGAATTTAAGACTTGAAAATCACCCAGGAGTGAAAGAAAATACTTTATTCAAGTCTGAGTATCGGTCAAGATCAGAGCTCGGCAACATGCGACTCTTTTACTGCCCAGTTGCAGCTCCACAGCAGAAGGAGATGTTTAGGTAATAACAAAATAATCATCTTTTACAAGCTCTGCTAACAATAAACTGTCTTTCATCATCAAAATACTGTGAGCATTTGGACAAAACAGAGAACACATGCAGGAAAATACAAAGAGCAACGAACAGGAACTGAAGCTAATCAGTGTGGTTTGCTTGAGGAACAGAGACCTGCACGCAGGGACCAGGGTAGGAAATCATTGTTCTGAAAGCGGTTATTAGGCTAACGAGGGATTTTTGTCAGTACATGAGAGGTACTTATCAACACCGATGACAAGCGACCTTTCATTTCTGATCACAACTGAACTGATGACATGATGCAGTCCTCTGAGAGGAGCCACAGCACGGCAGAAAGAGGAGCAGACAGGGAACCTTTATCCCTCAAGATGGAGAAAACACATCTCACCCAGCATGAAGAAGGAAAGTCACCGTCACCAACTGTGTGTGTATGAAGTAAAACTCAAAATAATACTTATAACCTTAAGAACATTATTTTCTTTTACAAGCAGCTCAGCAGACTGCTAACGGGCTAGCATGCAGATCCAGTAATAATTAGTTAGCCCTCAAGTTGAAATATTTACTTTACTAAGTTATTCACTGGAACATACACAGAAAACGGTGAACAGAACTGTTACAAGCGTCGCTCGTACAGTGGGCTATAAAATTAACTTGTTGACAGGAGTTAAAGGAAACGGTCATAATCCCGAGGGCAGAAACGAGCGAACCTATAACGGAGGTTTTCTGAGAAACGGGATATTAATAAATGAAAGGTTTCTGCATTAAGAACTGTTATATAATAACTGGCGCAGCATGTTCATGATGATTAGACAATACAGAGCAGTATATGTTATATATGCTAGCAGTTTGTTCCATGCAGTATTTTATGTTGGAGCAGCTTTACAGCTCTTAGTAAAGGTCTGTGTTCTATGGCAGGTTCTCAAATCTAGTCCAGACTGCAGAAAGTCCTGTATGATAGTGTCATAGTGACCATGATTATGTGGACAGTTTAATGTTTTTGTAAAAACCTTTTATTTTAACCTGCTATTAAAGATTTGATTGAGAATGTATATTAATTGCATTAAAACTGTATTTTTAAAAACTCATTTTTTAAAAACTCTATATGGTGATAATGTTAAACTGTCATAAAAGGTTAGCTAATTATTTAGATTTTTTTATAAACCCGTGCCCAATTTAATTTACTACTTTTAATCACAACCAGGTTGTATTTTTTAGCAAGTTAAAAATCCCATGTGACCTGGACTAATTACAAATTAAGTGTTACAAAATTCCCATTTTATCCAAATGTTTCAATGTATTTGTCAGAATTCTGAATATTTGTCCTGAGGCAAGCTCAGAGAACAACTAAATTAAAAATTTCAGGTATGGAGATTAACGGGTTAAACATAATGCCATTTTTGTCTTTTACCTCTGACCATTTCAGACGCTGACCGAGACTCACTCATTCACTCATTTCCCTTCTCACCTTGTGGGTCCCAGGCAAGGCTGTACGCCATTGTACTGAGCAGAAACTGCCCTGTCTTCTGCCATTGGTAGTTCAGTTGCTGCGATTTAAACAAAAACACAATGAGACAAAGTGATGCAACAAATTCGAAATCACACAGCTTCAAAAATAGTCCCAGCATTCACTGTAACTCTGTCCATAAAATTAACCACATTTTACATCCAGCCAAATAGCACAGTGGAGGGAATTGAGCTGACTAGATCAAAAGGGAAAGCGTCTAATTACTGGCAGACTGTGGCCCCTCTGTAGAGCTTCAGTACTATAAATACACCATCCCGACAGGTACCGCTCTCCGTTATTTGATATGCAGAAACATTACTTAAGCAGGCAGCAGCTGATGAGCTGTAATTTGGAGAGAATGGAGGCTGTTGCACTTCATTGCACATGGTGCTCATAAAGAAGGAAAGGTGACACGAGTGGGGTAATCTACACATGACTGATTCATCATCATCATCATCATCATCATCCCTATCTTATATACAATTATTACCACCACCATAGTGATCAGTGCGACTATCACCTTATCATTATCACCGTCATATTTCTAACTATCTTCATCACCACCATCCCCAGTACTCCATCTTATTGTTGATCATCATCACTCACCTTGTGCCTCTTGTTCAGGTTGGTGGATACGGGTTCAAAAATGCACACAATGTTTCCATAGGATGCAGCAATCTAAAACCAACAGAAGAGTTTGAGAGACTGTCAGGCTCACCCTACAACTAATAATGTTAGTCCAGCTCATTATATGCACGTAAGCTAGATGTGTTCATTTGAATAAACAAATATTCAATGTAACATTCAACAACTAGGCCTATGATATTTATGAAAAATTGCAGATTTTTATTGCTGAGAGAGTTTCCTCAAAATCCCACATTGTGCATTACAATGTTCAAACGATACACAATAAATAATCGCTGCACCATTAAAGAAGAAATCACCAGTCACGCTGACGGAACTTTAAACCATGGCTGCACCATCAAAGGCAGTCTGCAGTCTATAACAGCCTAGCGGCTGTTTGATTACAGAAATAATCCTTTGCAGCTCCAGGTTTCAGCCTTTTGTATTTTTCTACAACACTGAAACTGTCCTATACATCGAGTGAAAAGCTCATGAATCGCAGAAATGTTCCAAACTGGCCTGAGAGAAATAAAATGTCATTACAATAACTTACTTTAAAAGTAAAGGACATTTTTCCTTCTCGTGTCCACGGTTTTCCTGCACAGCAACATTTACCATTAGGCTTTGCTTGTCTTTGGAACGAGAATGGGCACAACGTCTCGTGTGCGTTTGTTGTTGACTACTGATAGAGTACGGATTAGCTTCAAGGATAAAGATATTTATCAATTATTAAATTGTCTAGCTTACTAGGTTTCACTTTTTGGACACAAGAAGATGGCGGTTGTGTCGTGGAGGCATCATAAACATGAATGTTTAACAAGAACTGTAAATGGTGTCACCCAGTCTGTGCCTCATACACTGAACCCATCCCAAGTCTGAGCTGACGATGTGAAACTCTGGCCAGGTGTCAAATATGCTGACATTATCAATTACCTTGGTTTTTCTGAAGGTGTAGACAACGAGGAGCTGAGAAGTTATAAAAGCACAGAAGCTTATAATGATCTACACAGCAATGAAATCGGAAAGGTGCAGCCAGGCCAGTCCGTCAGGAAACCTGACCACTCAGCATGGGTTAAGCTTCAAAACAACAGGGAGTAGAGACAGCAGGAAGGTCTTGTAGCCAAGTCGCTGCTGTTTTGTGGAAGGTAGGTTGCAGTTTTAAATGAAATTAGAACACATAGCTAGCTAAGATGCATATACTCTTAGAAAGAAACATAACTGGTCATCTTTCTCAGAGCACTGGTTATATGACTATTGCGATGAATCTTGTGTACCCCGAAAATGTCAAAGTATTTTGAAGCTGCAATTCTTTGCCATATAGCGTTCATTTTCCAACATCGTTTAAAGCTTTCGAGAGCTGTTGTGACTCCCTGACAGCGGATAACGTTCCTGTGCTTTTGAGACAGTTTGATAGCGTTGTGAAAAGCGTTACACAGAAGTTTAGCCCATTCTAGAGGAACTGCTGTGACGTCATGGCAACCACCGTTGAGAACAGAAGAAAACCATGAATAAAGCCGGCAATTTGGAGATCCTTATTTTTTTCTCACCAGCAACGTGTTACCCTGCGTTCACACCGGCAGCAACTTTCACCTCCCGTCACGGTTACAGTCATGCATTAAATTGATCAAGATAACATAAGTCAGGCTTACCCGGCCGAGTTGGTGCGAGCACTCGACACAGCTCACTTGGATGTTTCCATGCTGAGCTCCAGGGATGATCTGCACACACTCAAAATCACTGGCTAAGATCACTATATCACAGCCTGAACCGTACGCCTGGAAAGAGAACAGACACGAAAACAATCCGTCAGAAAAGGTCTGTTTTTTTTTTAACATACACACACACACATTATATATATATATATACACACACACACATAGAGACAGAGAGAGAGAGAGACAGAGAGAGATAGGGTGGGCCATTATAATCACCAGCCATCTTGAAAAGTTTTCCCCCTCCCATAAACTAAAGTGCCACAAACAGGAAGTTAATATCACCAACCATTCCCATTTTATTTGGGTATATCCATATAAATGGGCCACCCCACACACACACACACACACACACACATATATATATATGGACTATGCTGGTGCGCAAAACAACACACAAAACAGACACGCACACCCCTCCGTCATTAATGTCCACTTTAAAACGTTTTAATGACAAACTTCGTCCGTCTCATGGCGGTGGATCACTTTTTATCAGGATACTGATGGAGACCCCTCTAATCACTTTTGTTGTTAATGTTATTGTTTCTGGCATCAATCAAAAGAGAAACGCTGTTTTTGCAGCAAATCACACTGCAGAGATATTAAGAATACGAAGCAGTTAATACTCCAACGAGAACTAATGCGGTTGGATTGGAGATGGCACTGATTACACTTTACATGTGTGTGTAGACTTCCTCTGGACCCCAAGACTGTTCGGCATAAACATCATGCTTTCATTTGCACACAAGCAAGGATTAATCATAGCCCAAGTACTCAAACAGGACATGAAATGACAACAACTGATAAATATCATCATGATTTTAGATCCACTGTTTAATAAACATCATGCTAAATGTTCAACAGGACAGTACGGTGTAGCTTGCTTTACAGAGTCGTACCCTATAGCTCTGTTCTGCACAGACAGCATGTAACACCGTTAACATCCAGTACTTCATTCGTTTAGGTGGTCGTGCCAAACTGATGCATTGGCACTTTTTGAATGTGCTCGTCCATTTCACCCACTTAATGCAAAGCAGATCTTAAGTCAATTTTTTAAATTACTGTTAAAATCGTTCCAAGTGGCCTTCATATTGTGTATTTGAGTAGGTAATTAGTTGATAATGTTCTGTTCTGTATTGCTTATAATTAAGTGGAATCTTTTCTATTGTGTACAATAACAATTAGATTTAAAAAACACTTATTGTTATAATCTATGTGCAAAGTGTTAAATAAAGGAGCACCAAGAAGAAAACATATCATGTGACACATGAAAAAACAATAATTTGCATATCAGGACACATGTAAAGCAAAATTCAATAATGATCAATTATCTGCCCAAGGCTAGCAGGTAACCTTCTACTGTCCATGTACCTACTGCTGCCTTCATCTCTAATTTCATCTCTTCATCTCTCTCTCTCTCTCTCTCTCTCTCTCTCTCTCTCTCTCTCTCTCTCCATCCTCCTCCAATAGGGAGAGGCAGCCCCCCACACACACACACACACACACACACACACACACACACTTGCCAGGAGTGACTAATCAGTCCAGACTTAAGAGCTGAATACAGCACATGTTCTTCAGGACAGTGTGTGCGTGCAGGTGTGTGTGTGTGTGTGTGTGTGTGTGTGTGTATTGCTATCCGCACTCCTGACTTATTAATGGAAGCAGATGAGGAGGAGGGAGGTTCCCAGAGCAAGACGCTCAAACGCTTGCTCACTCAGCAGATTATGACCATGACCAGGCAAACATGATGTGCACATACACACACACACACACACGCACACACACACACACACACACACACACACACACATACATACATACATACATACACTGCATAGCTTACGGAGTGAACATGCAGAAAGAAAGAAAGAAAGTGAGAAAGAGGGGAGAGACAGTATAAGAGACATAGAGAAAGAAAAAAGGGGAGCGAGGAGGAGAAAGCAAGTGAGAGAGACAGGGAGAAACAATAGAGAAAAAGGAAGAGAGGAGGGCAGAAAGAAAGATAAACAGTGAAGGGGGTGTGTGAGGAGAGAGAGAAAAAGGAAGACAGAGAAAAGAAGGGAGAAGAAGAAATAGAGGGGAGTGAAAGAGACACAGAAACAGAAGGAGAGAGAGCGAGAGAGAGCGAGAGAGAGAGAGAGAGAGAGAGAAGGAGAGAGATAAGGAGAGAGAGAAGGAGAGAGGCTGCAGTAGTGATATATTATGGTGGGAATTAAAAGCAGTCACCGTCACGCACAGGCTGGCCGAGCTCAAAATACCTCCCACACATCATCCCCATCAGACCAACAGACACACACACAGTAACACACGCCGGCCTGCAGGGAAAATGACCCTTTTGTTTGGTTGTATTTGAGTAATTCATTCAGGCTGTAGCTATTAGGGCTGTACAGTAAATAATGTGTAAAAAATTAGAGACAGCAAAAAAACGCTGAATTTTTTATTGGAAAATAAAAACGATCAGGTTCTGTAACAAATCTAACCCTGAATGTCACAGAATTGCTTGTAGTGCAAGCTAAGATAAAGTAAAACAGATGATGAGTAGCACTTACTCTAAGATTAAAGTCAACCTGAAAGCAACACTTCTTCCCCATTTTGTTAGTTGTTTCTGGTCGTAACTGGTAGATTCATCGTAAAAAAACAAAACAAAAAAAAACTAAATGTTCATCTTCCATCAAAGCGTAATGACTTCTGACGTCTAAAATATCGACTGATTTTAACTGCATTACCATACGGGGTGATACTCGAGCTTTTAGCATGGGAAAAAAAGTGGTATTGAGCTACCTCTACCCTCTGAAAGACATCGAGGTAAGAACGAAGGGAGCCAAATCGTTGTCGGGAGCCGTTCTTTTCACGGTTGTGTCCAAATTTCATTGCCTGGCCCTAAACCCACTCCACAGCCCACATGAACAGCAAGAACCAGCCAGTCACAAGAGACAGATGGTGCCCACCATTCAAAGTTGGCAGACACAGAGAGAGAGAGAGAGAGAGAGAGAGAGAGAGAGAGAGAGAGAGAGAGAGAGAGAGAGAGAGAGAGAAGCAGTGGTCGAGTGAGCTAGAGAGTGAACCGAGAACAGGTCTTTGACTGCAGACTGCAAGACAGGGGCGGAACCTGTAGGGGCGGAATCACTCTGGCAGTTGGCTACTCAGATCATAGTGGGTGACCAATCAGAGCACACTGGGCTCATTTCTAAGCTGCTTCTCCCTCAGGGTCGCAGGTAAATAGAGATGTACAGTATCAGAAAAACTATGCATTTTTGCAGCACTGAAACTATTAAAACTGTAAATCTATTTAAGTGGAACAATGGAAATGAGCATAACAAGTCCCCTTTAAACAGTGGCCATGAATATTCTGACTCACCTGTAGCGTAATGCTACACGTGAAGACAAATAAGTAAAAAAAATACTGTATGAACAATCAGTTTAATATCATACTTTAAAACTCAATTCAAAATTTTTGAATTTAATTGTGATAGGCCTCAAGATTCCTGCCCTTGACTGACGATAAGAAAGTACAGAATTCATTTCATAAAATACACTTAAATTAGCTGCTTATTTTGTCCTGTAATGACGCAGATGCATAAGGCACACAGTGTGCCGACCCCTTGGCTTCGTCCCTATTCACAAAAATGAAGGCCCTCCACTTGCCCAGCCCCTTCAGCTTGAGTAGGATGTACAGCTGCTATTTTCAAAGCACTACAGCAGCTGCTGGTTCAGACTAATGGCCTTTATTTGGCTGTACAGATTTAGCCAAAACCCAGTGAAGTATCCCTTGAAAAGAAGTGTATAATATGACGATCAATGCTCTCAGAAAGAGCACTGCAGAATTCATTCAGGAAACATGGGTTTCCTCTGTTAGTGGGCACACAGGAAACACTCAGAGGAAAGGCGGGGTGCTAAAGGAATTCTTCGCCCATTAATATCAGTACCAATACTAATACTAGGGTTGCAGCGGTAACCGGTTCCACGGTATACCACGGTATTAAAATGCACGGTTATCATACCGTGGGCATTTGCTCATTACCGGTAAAACACAACCCAGCTCAGAAACTCACCCGCGCATGCGCAGCTCCGCTCCGTTTCAGTCACACAAGCACACAGCAGTGAGAATGGCAGAGTGCCACAGACTTAACAAATCTCCGTCCCCCTAAAAAAAGGCTAAACTAAAGTCAGCAGTGTGGGACTACTTCGGATACCCGCCAAATGCACGCGAGGATGGGAATCCGATTTGTAATCAATGTGGCAGGAAAGTGGCAGCTAAAGGAGGGAATACCTCTAACCTGTTCTCCCATCTCCGAGAACACCACCTCGCTGTGCTCGTCTATAATTTCAGTCCGACCCTAAATGCGTGAAATTTCGACTATAAAACCCATCTTTGTATTCGTGCACAGCCCACGCGTTAAGCGCCGCAAAAGTGCTGAGTCATCCGAACTATGAGCATGCAGGTGCTGGAAGTAACGTTATGCCCGTGGCTATGAAGCGCGTGCTGTGGTGGATGCGCGTGTCCGTGTTCAGGTCCTCACAGACTAATTTGGATTTTTCCGGAGTCGGACTCAACGTGAAAGACGCCATTAATTTGCATGAGCTTATATTTAAAATCTGACGTGCCTCTATTGTGAGGATCATGTATAAAATAGATAGTCCCCTCTTTCTGCAGTCTCTGGTTATATTAACTTGGCAGTAAAACGGACGTTTACAACAGTAGTTGGTCAGACACGCACACAGGCTCAGATTAGGGTTGCAGCGGTAACCGGTTCCACGGTATACCACGGTATTAAAATGCACGGTTATCATACCGTGAAAATCTCATACCGTTGCAACCCTAACTAATACTAATAAATACTAATAGATTGTGTGTGCATGTGTGTATATGCAGTTTATGTGTGTGTGTGTATGTGTGTGTGTGTGTGTGTGAAAGTAAGTGTGCTAGAAAGACTTATTCTAATACAGAGTGGCTTCTCATGGAAACGTATTGAATTCTATTCTTCAGACCCTTAGTGTGTTTTGAGGGCTTGTGTAAGCTAGTAATGAAAATGTAGATGGTGATTGGTTGAGATATTGGCCTATTTTATTATTTTGATCAGAGAAATGATCAGAATATTTTTAATAAAAAAGGTGAAATGTACCAAAAAAAACTGAATAAGGAAATAAGACTTTCAAGAATTTCACTTTCATTTTCAAACCTGGGCTGAGTGAAGCTCTAAGAACAACTGTAGTGAAGCAAACTGTATAATTTCAGCCCAGGCATGAATGGGTTCTATGGCTGTTTGCATGAACGAACGAATGATCGAACGAACGCTTGAACAAATGAATGAACGAATGAATGAATATAAGATCAAGCTATCTGGTCCCCACCATCATTGCTAGCCCTTCTGGAGAACCACTTATTCTGGAGAAGCAAGACAAAGCTGAAATCTTTTGGAACCTGCAAGACTAGAAAGGAAACCCCATCCCTACTGAGGCGTTGTCTCTCACTCACATCTCTGTTCTCTCATCCTGAACGAGGATCAACCCAGACATCATTCATCGCCCCCCGAGAACATGATCTGCTCGTCGACGAAAGTTTGACTCGACGTGTGTGTGATTCAGCTCTGTGACTGCTGTGTGTGTTTCGACTGTAAAACCTATCCAGCAGGATCAGGTGCTAATGGGGTGTTTAAGGATTTAGACCAGCGTGCAACCACAGGAGATCCACTGACCCTCTGCTTCTACAGCCTCCGTATGTGCATGTAGAGAGAGAAAGACCTGCTAATGACCCTCAGACAGTTTAAAGGAACATCTTTCGACCTCACTGACTGAACTTTAGGACATATTCTACACAAATGGGGACACTTTTCAAAATACATCTTTAAAAAAGACTTGACGTGAGCAATATGGCAAAAATACAATATCGGGATGCTTGAAGAAATATTCACAATATGAGATATGAAATGATATTATTTTTCAGTCATCTGATCAATTTGGCACAGTGTTGCCCTAACTCTAGTTAAATGGGACTAATTTTGCTCTCTTCATAATAAAACATGCAGTTGATCAGAGTCTGACAATATCCACAATATGCTCAGAACAGCATACTGAATTGAATGGTGACATCATTTGTGAATATTGTTCTACTACCCGAAATCAAAATACTGATTTAATCAGCTAAAGATATTTTACAGTGCCATGACAAAGCATTTGCCCCGTCCTGATTTATGGTTTTTACGTGCGTGTTACAACTGTTTCAGGTCTTCAAATTAAATTGAACACAAAGACAACTGGGGCACAAATAAAATAGTTTTAAATGATCATTCCAGCTATTTAAAGAGAAAAAGTCCTCCAACACTAAGAGGACTGAGAACCGAGCAATCAATTACGTTTAGCTGAAAACTGGGATCAATTAAACTAGACACATTCACGCTTGATTACTGGCAGCTAACTAGAGCTGGGCGATATGGCCAAAATGTCATCACGATAAACAAAATTCATACTGTTCAATCAAATCTCTATTTCTTTCATGTTTGAAGGCTGATATTTGCTCCCGAGTGGTTATTTGTGGTTTTTCTTTTATGGTGAGAACACGACAATCGCTCACCAAACAGAGGAACAGCTCACAGATCTGTCATGGGACAGTGGGAGAAAGCTTCTGATTAGCTGTTTTTACCAGCTGGAAAAGCACAACTGCAATTTTTGTAACAGTCGTAATTTAAGAAACAAATTATTAAGATTATTTTAGCTGGTGACGAGAACAACTGTTCAGTTTCTCAACAACGTCAACTTAGTACAAGCAGCAAACAATAGCCGGCTCGGTACGTCCGTGCCGGATCACACCGCCTCGGTGCCGGATCACACCGCCTCGGTGCCGGATCACACCGCCTCAGTGCCGGATCACACCGCCTCAGTGCCATCACTCCTTCCACATCCATACCAGAGCACAGCGCAGCATTCAGACACCAGCCAGCGGGCGACTGGATTTATCTATTCTATCGTAGCAGTTTGAGGTGTGAACTGCAGCATATCTGACGCTCACTGTGTAAAAGCATTTACTGCAGTCTGAATCTCTCACACTGGACAAACAGAGTCCTGCTTTTAGCTACGCTGAAACTGAAATTGGTGCTTTTGTGTCTTGTTTGATCTACAGAATCATCAATTGGCCATGTTGTGTGAGTGATGGAGCTGCTTTAAGTTAGCCAGCTGCTAAAAACAGCTAGCATGGGAAGCTAGCATTCTCCTGCTCTCCAATGCCTCACAGCTTTTCCAGTTTACTTTCATTTAAATCAGGGCTTTAACTGCATGAACCCACTTAATTCTTTCACTTTGTTGCTTGGGAATTCACCAATACTGAAATATGACTGAGCACCGTAACAGTGCTGTAGTCGTTGGGAGCAGACGTGAATTAACACTGCTAAAGCTCGTTAGGATGTAGGGAAAGGCGTGAGTTCACAGTAGGTCAGCACAGCTACGCCACTTATCTAGTCACTCACACTTGGTCACAGAGAACCGATTCCACTCAAACAGGGAATGTATAACTCCACGTTTCAGACGTTGCTGAAGTATATTTGGTGACCCTTTTTCACTCGTCACCCCCTCCTTCTCCATCCTTGTCAAAAATTCAGAACTGCGCCCTCTCCTGGTGCCAGCAGAGTAGCCAACAGGGCAGTCGCTGAATATGGAAGTGTGAGAGTCTATTATATCAAATATTTCTGACAGCTCTCATAGCTCTATCGTGATAATTATAGTCATCGTTTTATCGTCCAGCCCTACAGCCAACCTAAATATGACAGAACCTTACCACCGACGTGAAGCAGGTCTCAACACGCAGCATATCAAAATATATTTAAAAGACACAAATATATCAGTGGGGAAAGGGTTACAAAGTAAACCACAGTGAGAACCATTACCTCCAAATGAAGAAGACAGTAGATCTTCCTAAAAAAGGCAGGCCTCCCAAGATTCCTCGAAGAGCACAACGACGACTCACCCAGGACCCAGACACGCATCTAAGAACCTGCCAGCCTTGCTTGTTTAATTGACGGCGGTTTCTGCTGCTAAAGGTGGCAAGTACTTTTTGACATGGGTCAGATGTCACATTTTTGCCCCTTTATTGCCCTGTTTATTCTCAGTGCTGCCCTCAGTTGTACTGTGCACACATACACTCCAAACAGAAGCATAACTGAGAAGACAACACCAGGACAATTGAGTAGGTTCATTTTCCATCATTCTGTGGAATATTATGTCGAATACTGGAATATTCTATAAGGATAAGACATTTCTTTCATGTTAATGACAGTATAAAAATGTGGAATCGGGTGCTGGATTCATGAAAGTGCCCTACACAAGAAAATCTTCTTAATCTTTTTTCTTAACTTCAATCTTAAGAAAAAAAAATTATGAAAAATTAATGTTCTTCTTCAAATAGAATTCTCGTTTTCATGTCAACTATTTTCTAAAGAACAACTGTCTAAAGAACAAGCGTTGTTCTTGAAAACATCATGTTTCAGATGTTCTCTTAACCTTATGACAGCCTCACGCTTGTCTTAGGCTGTAAGAGTTGAGGTCAGTGTCTAAATTTATCAAACACAGCGCTGCATCTGCTCTTCCTGCCCATACTCTTCTTTTGCTTTCAGCCACAGACCCCACAGTAATCATATTTTTAAAGGAGGATTATTTTACTGTTAGCTGTTTCCTCCAGCATCACCTCTAGTTCTTGTTTGCTAAATTTTTTTAAACAACAAAAAAATGAAAGTACTAGATCAAAATGTATCTCATGTTGCTAATGGTGAGCTGTAAGATGCAACAAGGGCTACGCACTAAAATGATGAAGACTTTCTTAAGAATACCTTAAGGAAATAATTAAAATGATCTTAAGAAAATATCTAAGAACTTCTTAAGGTTTTTTCCTTAAGTGCATTTAATAATATTATAAACTTCTTAGTGTTTGTCTTAAAATCCTTCGCAACTTTCTTTGTGAATCCAGCCCCAGATGTTTAAATAAATGTATGTTGATTTGCTTTTTTTGTGAAAAATTGTAATTGTAAATTAAACAATTAAACACTTATTAAATTAAACAGTGCTATCACAGGGGATTCAGCCTGTATTCAGCAGCACTGAACATGTTGCTGGTGTGGTGTTAATGGGTCAGTGATGTGCAGAGCAGGAATGACTAAGATATAAATTTAGACTTTCATTTATTCAGCCAATCAAATTTAACTGGATATTCTAATCAAAATGTTGCCAATGCTATGCATCTAAACTTTCACTGCAGACCCAAATAACAGAGCAGGTCTTCATTTACCTTCGCTTGTAAACAGCCTGACCTGCTGCCACTGACACAGTCAAATGGCATCAATGTAAAAAAAATCCCTGATAAGCTAATTTAAATTTTACGCAAAGCAATGACGGGCACTTAAACTGCATTATGAACGGCTTCCTCCAGGCCTCCAACAGCGACACATCTCCAAAAGCACAGCCGCTGATATCCCATAGATGCGTTATTTATGCTGGGAGTGTGTTTGTGAGGAGGCCGTGGGGGCAGAGTGAGCGTAAGTGCTTTAGACACACAGTGCTGGGGTGCTTTCTCCTGCCATATCCAATGACGACCAGGGCGTCCACACAAACTCCCACCGACCACTCAAACAGCCCACCATCCCTCCATCAGAGAGCGAGAGAGCGAGAGAGAGAGAGAGCGCGAGAGAGAGCGTGAGAGAGAGAGCGCGAGAGAGAGAGCGCGAGAGAGAGAGCGAGAGAGAGCGCGAGAGAGAGCGTGAGAGAGAGAGCGCGAGAGAGAGAGCGCGCGAGAGAGAGCGAGAGAGAGCGCGAGAGAGAGAGCGAGAGAGAGAGCGAGAGAGAGAGCGAGAGAGAGAGCGCGAGAGAGAGAGCGAGAGAGAGCGCGAGAGAGAGAGCGCGAGAGAGAGAGAGAGAGAGCGCGAGAGAGAGAGCGAGAGAGAGAGAGAGCGCGAGAGAGAGAGCGCGAGAGAGAGAGCGCGAGAGAGAGAGCGCGAGAGAGAACCTCTGGGGTTTGATGTATGATTGAACAGTGCTGTTCTGAAGCTCCACACAGAGAACAGCACCAGTTTCTGACAACTAATCTACAATCAGCTGTACATTTCTGCTGGACTTCAAGGAGCAAAAAATTCATATAGCCAATAAAACTGGCCTATACAGTTTAATACAGAGTCCAATGATTACAATAGCTGTTATTGCCCAATATGATTGAATATAATTAATTAAACAGAGCTTTTTTGGAAGGTTAAGACAATGTTAGCATTAGGGCCTGATAGAAATTAACCTTTCGTGACCAACTGTACAACTTTATATATATGTGTGCGTATATATATATATATATATTGTTTACCTATACTCTGCTGAGTGATAATATGACTGGTAATAGTATTCATCAATGCCATGTTGGTTTCTGTTGAATAGCCATAATTCTGATTTTTCATATAATGTTTTTTTCTATTTATGCTACATGTTAAAATGTGTTTTTTCATTATTCTAACCACGGCTATCTATTTACGTTGCTTTTTACTGTATGCAGTGAGCATCCTGACCAAGTTCCAGACTGTAAACAGTCACATTACTGACAATGTCCTTTTGATATACTATAAAATGCATTGCAACTGCAATTTGTAGCAACAGAATCACAATACTAGCATTGAGTCCATTCTGTGCAGCCCTTAACTGACGTTCAGGACCACGTGATGCAGACACTTTTCTAAGAACCTTTGGCCGGCGGTGCTGGTTCTTCCTCCTTTGTCATTAGCTCAAGGAGGTGCAGAGAGCGGAGGGTAGACACAGAGCTAGCAGAGCTGTCAAACCAAAATGAGGAAGAAACTGAAGGAGAGTTGTGGAATTAAGAGGCCTTGGCTTTCTCTCTCTGAAAAACTGCTCATCAACATGAAAGCCCCCATTATGCCAACTCCCACTGATTCAGCACATACAGCGTAAATTATGCCCCGTCATCCTGCCATCAATCTACCTCAGTGACTAACAGGAGTGGGCGATATTATGACACGATCATTATCATAATAAATCACCACTAAGCTTTTCTGTGTGGATGAGCTTTTGGGGGATATCATCAGCAGAGCCGCTGCTAACAATTAATGAGTGATAAGTATATTCTTGGGTAGACTGGAGATTTATCATATGATATGTTACATCATACTTTAATACTGTATTGTAGGTGGTGTGGAACTTTAGCTGTATGTAACACTGATGTAGATATTGATGTAGATATTGATGTCACGCTTCCTGTAGTGTATTACAGTCTGTCAGAGCGACTGTGTGGATCATATGAACATTATAGAGCTTTTTAAATGAAACAGTAGAAGCCGTATCGCCCCCTACGCTTCCTGTAGTGTATTACAGTCTGTCAGAGCGACTGTGTGGATCATATGAACATTATAGAGCTTTTTAAATGAAACAGTAGAAGCCGTATCGCCCCCTACGCTTCCTGTAGTGTATTACAGTCTGTCAGAGCGACTGTGTGGATCATATGAACATTATAGAGCTTTTTAAATGAAACAGTAGAAGCCATATCGCCCCCTACGCTTCCTGTAGTGTATTACAGTCTGTCAGAGCGACTGTGTGGATCATATGAACATTATAGAGCTTTTTAAATGAAACAGAGAAGCCGTATCGCCCCCTACGCTTCCTGTAGTGTATTACAGTCTGTCAGAGTGACTGTGTGGATCATATGAACATTATAGAGCTTTTTAAATGAAGCAGTAGAAGCCGTATCGCCCCCTGCGCTTCCTGTAGTGTATTACAGTCTGTCAGAGCGACTGTGTGGATCATATGAACATTATAGAGCTTTTTAAATGAAGCAGTAGAAGCCGTATCGCCCCCTACGCTTCCTGTAGTGTATTACAGTCTGTCAGAGCGACTGTGTGGATCATATGAACATTATAGAGCTTTTTAAATGAAACAGTAGAAGCCATATCGCCCCCTACGCTTCCTGTAGTGTATTACAGTCTGTCAGAGCGACTGTGTGGATCATATGAACATTATAGAGCTTTTTAAATGAAACAGTAGAAGCCGTATCGCCCCCTACGCTTCCTGTAGTGTATTACAGTCTGTCAGAGCGACTGTGTGGATCATATGAACATTATAGAGCTTTTTAAATGAAACAGTAGAAGCCATATCGCCCCCTACGCTTCCTGTAGTGTATTACAGTCTGTCAGAGTGACTGTGTGGATCATATGAACATTATAGAGCTTTACAATGCTTTAATGAATCACAACATCAACAATAAAACAGCACACCACGTTTGTCTTTGTTGACTAATTATTACATTCCACAATAAATTTGATTTTATATACATTCTGAATGGTTGTCATGAATCTCTGGACTAACGTTTCCCAACCCGCTTCTCAGGAGCTTCAGATGGCCCACATTTTTGTTGCAAACTAACTCCCAACATAGAGATGAAGGAAACGGGGGGGGGGGGGGGTTGGGAAATACTCTAGACATAAAAGGATCAGAGGAAACAATAAACTGTATATCATTGTATGTATACCATCAGAGATCCACATACAGCTTACTTACATAGTTATTATTAAAAATATCAGAGATATTTATATTTCATTACATTAATGTAGGTTCATCACCATTATCTACTGATCCTTTCGACAATCACTGATTTCTTTTTTTTAAATAGACTTAACAATAATAACTATGTTGATTTTTGCATAAACTAGATAAACTTTAAAAAGACACAAAAATGGAGATGTGATAAAAATGCATATAAACCAGGCTGTGTTTCTTACCATAAAACGGAGTCAAGCAAACTGCCAACTAATCATTGCTGATTAAACGAAAAGGAGAATTTTACTGTTCTTTTAATCAAGTGGCCCTACATGAAAGACAGCAGCTACACTGATTAAAAAGGTAGAGCAAGACAGAAAAGGGTCCAGATCCATAACAGACCCTTACCATGGGAAGATAATTACATCAGACTAGAGTAAACTTGGGCAACTACAGACTGAGGAAGCTAATCATGAAGCTTCGACCCAGAGGTCACAGGGCAGTCCAAAAGGCAAAGGCCGAGGTTGACAAAGCCCCTTGCTGAACACATTCTTTGCAAAGCTGTGGAGGGGGAGGGGAGGAGGAGGCGAGATAGCACTTTGTAAAGGCGGAAGGAAGGCAGGAAACAATAGATAAGCGAATGTGAAAGGAGCTCAGTATGATGAATGAGCCTCAAAGAACAGTCACGAGTTTGCTGTGAAAGTGTGGCTCTTGTGTGTGAATGCCAGAAAGCAGCATCATCCTTTCATAAGCACACATACTGCAAACCTAATATTACTGCTGGGGTACTGACAAAGTGCAATACTGCAATACTTCCCAAATGCATGTAAACGTCAACCATCAAGCACATTTTCAGAAAGGAAACTTGCTTATTTCATTTTTAATAAAGGGAAGGGAACAGCATTATTAATAGATGGAGGGGAAAAAAAACACAAAAACACACACACACACAACTGCTTGGCAATAGAACAGCGCTAAACTATGATCAGTCAATACTGCTACAAAAATAGCTATGACTGTAAAGTAATCAAATCACAGGATGTCAGTGTAAAAGCAGAAACACAACATCAGCATAAACATCATTTGTGCTACGTTAGAACATATGCAGTGGCATAGAGGTGGGCAATGTTACAGTAGTTGATCAAAATGGTGATACACTTTAGTATTGTGATACAAAAGAACACTGACCAAGTGCAAATTTAACTGAAAAGAGAGCATAATTAGTCCTGTTCAACTGGATTTAGTCCAGCACAGTGTCAGAAATGTCGATGTCATTTTATAATGCCTGGTTTTTACATGTGGCGCAACTACTGCATTGGCTGTATGTCAAAGAGGTTGTGATATGATATTCTTGACATGTTGCCCACCCCCAGCTGAGCAGTACTGATGGAGTTCAACATTACTTATCCCATATCCACTACATTTCCAAAAGTATTTGCTCGTCTGGCTTCACACGCATATGAACTTGAGTGAGATCCCATTCTTAATCCATAGGGTTTAATATGATGTCGGCCCACCCTTTGCAGCTATAACAGCTTCAACTCTAGTAAGGCTTTCCACAAGTGTGTTTATGGGAATTTTTGACCATTTGTCCAGAAGCGCATTAGTGAGTCAGACACTGATGTTGGACGAGAAGGCCTGGCTCGCAGTCTCGGCCAAAAATCTCTTGATCTACTGAAGCTTTAAGAGTTCCTTTGACTGGAACTAAGGGGCCGAGCCCAACTCCTGCGTCAGATTTCCAGACGGAGAAGCGTGATTGGTCACTCCAGAGAACACGTCTCCACTGCTCTACAGTCCAGTGGCGGCGCTTTACTCCACTGCATTCCACACTTTGCATTGCGCTTGGTGATGTAAGGCTTGGATGCAGCTGCTCGGCCATGGAAACCCATTCCATGAAGCTCTCTACGCTGTTCTTGAGCTGATCTGAAGGCCACATGAAGTTTGGAGGTCTGTAGTGATTGACTCTGCAGAAAGTCGGTGACCTCTGCGCACTATGCCCCTCAGCATCCGCTGACCGCTCTGTCATTTTACGTGGCCGACCACTTCGTGGCTGAGCTGCTGTCGTTCCCAATCGCTTCCACTTTGTTATAATCCCACTGACAGTGGACTGTGGAATATTTAGTAGTGAGGAAATTTCACGACTGGACTTGCTGCCCAGGTGGCGTCCGATCACGGCACCACGCTGGAATTCACTGAGCTCCTGAGAGCGACCCATTCTTTCACTAATGTCTGTAGAAGCAGTCTGCAGGCCGAGGGGCTCGGCTTTATACACCTGTGGCCAGGGAAGAGACTGGAACACCTGGATTCAATGATCTGGATGGGGGAGTGAAAACTTGTGGCAATATAGTGCATGTTTGACAATATTTCAGCATTAAGTTCTTATTTTCTTCTCATAAAATGACAAAACACAACTTAGACAGAAGTGTAAACGTTAACAAGACACAAATCACATTTCTAGAAAGTAACAGAAACTTATTCTACATCGTAATATATCAGTTAATGTACTTAGCTTTCACATATAACTGTTCTTTTAAAACATTCTGAAGCACCCAAGAAATTACATATATTAAAGTTAGCCAGGTTTATGTTTATCAACATCAAAGTAGAACTCGGGAGTGCTGTGTATTTGTATACAAGTAGACAATATAATCGGCCAGCGCTAAAAATACAACATCACAAGAAGGAAAACAGAATCAGAGTCCCTGACTCACTCAGTCCTGCAAACAGACACACATCTATTTAAAGGGCTCTGATCATGAGAGGAAAAAACGGTGGGACGACAGTTAATGTATGTAAGCACTGTTGAAAACACTCACTCCCCAATCCATACACGGAAACTAAGCTTGTGAAAACAGCTTGTTTTGAATTCATCACTTCTGTGACGTCACAAACATCAACACACTGTATTTTTATTAGGCCTGTAACGGTAAACAGAAGTCATGGTTCAGTTAACACCGCGGTTTTGACATCATGGTTCGGTACGTGTTTGGTACAACGAAAAAAGCAAGAAAAAAACCCCCAAATGCACGAGGATAGATTCCTCTGCGTTTATTTTGAACGGGCAGTAGCACAAGCGACATACAGTCCCACCCCTTTTCTTTAGGTAACTTTAGTTGGTACAGCCTGTAGTGGGTCATTTGCACTCAGCGGGCATTAATCTGTGCGATGTTGGGTCAACTTCGGCTGTGATTTTGCAGCTGGAGTAGAGAAAAAAAATCTGTACAGCTTCATAGGTGGAAAATGATTGCAGGCTATGGAGAGAAGATGAGTCTCAATTCATTTGTTTAATTTCGTCTTGTGTGGTTTTTAAAATATGCCCTCTTTTTAATTACCCCGACAGCCACCTTCCTCACCTCTTTCTCACTGTTCAACTCCTCAAACTCAGCCCCACAGCTTTTGGGGGTCAGGAGTTATGAAGCCTAGATTAAGGCACCTCCACGGACCACTGATGCCAACTTGCTAACGGCTTATGGTTTCTGGGTGGAACTCAAGCTTGTGAAACTTGGTTCCACATTCCATTTCAGTAATCTTCATACATGTGGAGTATTCTCCATATGACTGTGTGCATCAACCCATAACATCTGTACTGTGATGGTTTGGGACAAATACACGTACCACTAGGGCTAGACAATTAATCAAAAAGTAATCAAAACTGGCATTCAGAACCTCTAACCGATGAAATCTTGCCCACGTAGGTTACTGTGATTTTCTGTTAACCCTTCCCCAGTCTGTGTTCATGTTCTGTCCCCTTAACAACGTACTACTGCCACGTCCAGTCCCGTGGCCCAAATCAGATTCTCTCACAACTTTTCATTTAAATGTGATGTGTGTGCGACATCAGTCTGAACAGATCAGCTCCTGAACCGACCCGCATGCGCAAAAGAATAACACGTCACGTTGCTTCATGCGGCTCATGCAGAGGTAAACAATTACGACTGCCAACGGACGCCAGTCGCTCCCGGAGGATCAGCTTCATCTTCACCAGTATCACATTACATTTTGCTTTCAGGCTTCTAACTGTTCTTTGACCTTTGACGCTGCAGCCTCATTCTCCTGTGGCCGCGTTCGACCATTTCTTTTCAAATTTCTTCAAAACACTGAGATATTATGATGAGTCTTTTCTAATTTTTATACAGAAACATCGCCCCAAATGTTTATCAGGTTTCAGCAGCGCAAATATTTAACGAATATCAAGTATTTACCGGACAAACTTGGTCAGTGAACTATGAGGGCAAAAAAAAAAACTGCTCATTAATTGTAATTGAGTAAAATATTCATTAACTCATTTCTGTGTATTAGCCTGTAAACATTCTGCTCTTCAATAAACATGTAATCAAATATTCGTTGAATATTTGGTCAAATCGACACATCAGTCTGATCAACTGATGCAGATGATTGTTTAGCAATGATAGCAATGATTCTGATATGATTCCGATATCACAGCATATCGCTAATTCTAAAAGAACGCACACAGAGGGGGAAACTAGAACAGAAGGAAAATGCGGGATATGGGCCCTTTAAGCGTCCCTTAAATAGCTTCTGCCTTTAAGTAAAGCTGCGTATTAGTCAGCAGCATGGGACGAAGCAGCGCAAAAAACATCTACTGACGAAAAACACACAAAAACAACCAGACGGGCAGGCCTGATTACAGCCCAGCCCACACCTAACATCAATAGGTTTATGAGAATCCAATACTGCATCTATAGGCAAGTCCCACGGGGAAATAAACATTCTTGACAGGAAGTTAACACCATGTTATTGTGTCACTGAGGAATATTCCTGTCTGCTACAGAGAGGTTTCACTTCTGGCTTCTAAAGCAATACATCACTGCCTGAAAACTCGAGGGGCTTTCATTAAAAAAAGGACAAGAACAATTAACGTCGTCTCGCCTCATCTGATTAAACCGGGCAAATGCAGGTTGGAGAAAAGGCCATCAAGTGACATTAATGGGAGGGAAACGTTTGAGAACAGCCGATACCAAGCACTGATCTGAAACCAGCGCTGTGAGAGGGCTCGTGATAAAAGCAGGGTAGCAAAACCAATATCTGACTGGTTCAATCTGTATAATTAGGGTTAGCATCAGTACTGATACAGTACATCAGATCAGCATCACTTTTCTGTCCAGCCCAACCATCTACACTCTTTAAAAATGGTTCTCCAAAGACTTTCTCATAAAGAAAACGGTTCTATAAAGAACCGTGAACACTCTGAGAAGGATTTGCATGAGTAAATGGTTCTTTTTATGGTAAAATATTTTCCTTAGTGTCTTGTATGGCTCTATATAGAACCTTTTGGAAAAGGCTTTTATATAGCATCAAAACAGGTTCTGCTACTGACACTCCGTCAAGCTTCTTACAACAGAAGAACTCTTTTTGGTGCTATACAGAACTTTACAAATACATTTACATTTATGGCATTTGGCAGACGCTCTATCCAGCATTTTTATACAGGGAGGTGAAGGTGGTGTTAGGCGCCTTGCCCAAGGACTCTTATTGGTATAGTGTAGGGTGTTTGCCCAGGTGGGGATTGAATCCCAGTCTACAGTGTAGAAGGCAGAGGTGTTACCCACTACACTAACCAACCACTATACAACACATTCTCCATCAAGCCCTTCCACGATGCAAAGAACCCTTTAATCATGCAAATGGTTCTTTGAGTGTTTATGATTCTATATAGAACCATTTTCTTTAATCAAGAACTATTAAAGAACCACCTCGTTTTAAGTTTGTATGACCTCACCCACTGATGTATTCTTTTAAAACTGTATTATTCTAAAATTTTTATAAAATTACATTGTAAAATTTGATAGCAGTACATAATTAAACAGGGTTTAATGCGGACTGGTCACAGCTGGCCAATATCTTTTGCATTTAAGAAGGTATCAGTGCTAATTTTAATCTAGTATACCCAGCAAATTATTCTGATCTTTATGTCTTTATGACTAAGATGGTACAAAGCCTGCATGTTAGGGATGCACAGTCACACACACAATGCATTGGGTCACTACTTTACTCTCCACATCTTACCAGCAAATATCCTGATTCCTGCAAAAAGAGCAGAAGCTGCAGTGCTCCTGTTTCAGATGGTATGCTTTGCATTAGGGTTTTCACAATCTATAATGTTTATCATATTTTAATATCTGCTTTTGCAATACTGACATGGCAGAAGGCCCAATAAATAAATAAATAAAATTTCCCTTTTCTGTATGCAGAGGCCGTCTCACTCAAACCAGATTATCCAGATAAGTATTTCTGTGGCTTTGATGAATCAAGACATTCAAAATAATACATATTATTTATCACAGTACCCACACTACAGATGCTGGTATTCATGTGTTGCCTCCCACCTCTACAATGTAGTTATGACCTAGAATTTTATCCACACATTACACAGGCAGGAGCCACTTTTCTACATGAAGGCCCATGGATACAGGATCTGCCAACCTTCACTTGGTGCACTGCACACCATCTTCCAACATCCAGGGACGAAAGGCTGACTGCCAGCAAGAATAAAAACACCCCAACGCAAGAACAACTCTAGCCAGCTGAGCCCGTTCACCTTTGGAAACCATCCACAGCAACATAATTCAGCACCATCAGATACTGAATTTAAACCATATCACCTCATACAGCGCTGCCTCACCATCCTTACCGGCCTTCAGTAGCTTCTAAACATTAACATAATGTCTATGGTGCGTTTTCCAGTCTGTAAGGTGACCAACATCAAAACACATACCAGGCTCCATCCAAGACCTTTGAATTAACACCACCTCATCATGACTGATCACCATTAGTAGCCCATGTCACTGTGGGCTCCACTCACCTACAGCAGCATAACCCACATCCACCACTGCGCACAACACCGGCCACATCATTTGTTTTCGGGATCTTTCATGCACCTGTACCTGTTTTCACTCTGTAAGCTGAACCACAGCAACACTATCAAGGCTGAACACAAACATCATGAGCATACGACACCACCAGGACAGGACTTTAGACTGAAACAAACAAGCCTCCATCCCTGTATTACAGTAACTCCTCTACAGCGTAACGATGGTTTGCACAACCGTACAATTGCTCTGGAATATTCTGTGCATAAGAGTTACATTACACGTCTACTCAGATCTGCATATCGCTGTTGTCGGAAGAAAACCTCGTATTTCCATCTTTGCCGTTTTTCGGTTTTTGTCATAATTTGAAAATAGCTTTTACCCCTTATATTATATGTCAATTTTATGATGAACAAACTAAAACAAATGAATAAAATGACGTGGAAAATGTCTGGTTCCATTGACTTTACATCACCTGTAAATTCACCACAACTCACACATCTCTTTCGCTCCTTTCACACCGAGTCTAATCATTTCTTATTCTTTATTTCATTTATTCTGTTTAGTCTGTGTGCTTGTCTGGTCAGTTCAGTGTGTTACATGCCATGTGTGTGACTCAGTAATGTCTTTTATGCATAACACACTTCTGAGTCTGATAATCTGCCTCATAACACTGCATGGTGCACTTTAACGCCCCAGTCAAATCCTGTACATTTAGGCCTAATGATAAGTGACCAAACCAAGATCACAGTGTTTTTTTCCCCACTACCATGCATTCTACACTCACCAGCCACTCTATTAGGTACATGTTCAGTTGCTTGTTAACACAAATAGCTGATCAGCCAATCACACGGCCGCAACTCACTGCATTTAGGCCTGTAGAGGTGGTCAAGACAACTTGCTGAAGTGCAGACCGAGCATCAGAACGGGGAAGAAAGGGGATTTAAGGGGCTTTGAACGTGGCGTGGTTGTTGGTGCCAGACGGGCTGGTCTGAGTATTTCAGAAACTGCTGATCTACTGGGATTTTCACGCTCAACCATCTCCAGGGTTCACAGAGAACGGTCCGAAAAAGAGGAAATATCCAGTGAGCGGTCAGTTGTGTGGACGAAAATGCCTTGTTGATGTGAGAGGTCAGAGGAGAATGGGCAGACTGGTTCCAGATGATAGAAAGACAGCAGGAACTCAAATAACCAACCAGAATCTCTGAGGAACGTTTCCAACACCTTGTTGAAAGTCTGACAAGAAGAATTAAGACAGTTCTGAAGGCAAAAGGGGGTCCAGCCTTTTACTAGCGTGGTAAAACAGTTCTTAAAATTGACGGCGAATGTGTTGTATAGTGTTCTCTACAGAACCTTTTTGAAAATGGTTCTGAAAGGTGTAAAGCTGTCACGATCATAACGATAGCATACACATTCTTCACCAATCCAAAACCATTACACCATGCAACTTAATCATGCAAATGGATCCAAGTAAGAATAGCGGTTCTAAATAGAACCATTCCCTTTACTAAAGAAGCCGTGAAAGACCCACCTTCTTCCAAGTGCGTCTGCATAGAAACCTGACTGCATACTTAAACGGTTCTCTGCATGGCGAAACAGTTCTTAAAATGATGGAGACTGTTGTGTATGGTTCTAAAATGTTTCAAGCTGTCAAGCTTGTAGCAATAGCAGAACCCTTTTTTTTGCCATGTAGAACCATACACATTCTCCATCAATCCAAAGAACCATTTCACCATGCAAAATGATCTGCACAAGACACAAGGTTCTAAATAAAACCATTCCCTTTACTTAAGAACACTTGAAGAACCATCTTTGTCAAAGTGTGTATGCATGTAGGCCTAACTGCATGCTTTGCATGGCGAACCGGTTCTTCAGATTGATGAAGAATGTGCCGTGTATGGTTCTCAAAGGTGTCAAGCTGTCAAGTTTGTGTCAATAGCAGAACTGTTTTTGGTGCTATGTACATTCTCCATCAGTCTGAAGAACCATTTCACCATACAAAGGTCAATTTCACCATGCAAATGGTTCTATATAGGACTCATGGCTCTAGATCGAACCAAAGAACCCTTGCAGAACCATCTGTTTCAGGTGTGTATACATACAGACCTAACTGCCCTAACCAAGTGTGTACGGTTCTGAAAGGTGTCAAGCTGCCAGGCTTGTGTCAATAGCAGAACCGTCTTTGGTGCTATATGGAACCAGACACATTCTCCATCAATCCAGTGAACCATTTCACCACGCAAGGATCAACATAAGCATGCAAACGGACCTATGTAAGACTCAGGGTTCTAAGCAGAACCGTTCCCTTTACTAAACAGCCATCCTCCTCAAGCGTGCATGCACACAGGCCTAACACCGAGCGACCTAACCGAGATCATGGGGTTTCTTCCCACTAAAGGGAACGAAGAGCTCGCAGCACTGCATGTCGCTTGTGTTTTTCACTCTGCAGGCCGACCAGCATCAACACAGCACGCTGTCAACGGCTGAATTAAGACAGTTACAACGTGCCGATGCAAATAACCCTGCCCCAGCAGAACGATCTGCCTCTGACAGCCCATACCGCGGCACTAGACCGGACTGCAGGCTGAATTTCCCCGCTGTGGGAAGCAATAACCGCCTATAACCTTGACTGGATCACACCAGCGCAAAACCAGCGGCAAGCGTTGCTCGAATTCCGCCGTTCCACCTTAAATGGTGCAGCAGATCAGTCCGCCTCTGGCGCTTGAACGCGACTCCTGCGCCATTTAAGGTGGAACGGGAACATTCGAATAGGAAGGAGGCGAGCAGGATCACAGCTAAGCTACGGCTGTAGTAGATAATGATGAGCTGCGGTTAGCTAACCCGCTAGCCCGAGAGGAGCATTAACGTTAGCTGGCGGCTCTGACATTAGAGGTTGTCCTACCGTGAAGGGGACGTCGTTGACGCTCCCCACCGAGTAGCAGCAGTCCCCCGGGTTCACGGCTCCGGTCAGCACCTGGTGGAGATGCATCTTTTTCTCTGTCGGGGCGGTTTTTTTCCTCTCTGAAGCGCCGCGGCGGAGACACTGTTAATAATTCACAGCACCGCTCGGCTCGGTTCTTCCTCCATCAAGCTGAAGCTAACGCTAGCAAGCCGGGAGTCCCATCCATCCGTCCGTCCGACCGTCCGTGGCCTGGCACAGCTCTCCCACACGCTCACTCCGCGCTCTCCGGGTCTCTGCTGGAGAATATGTGCCGAAATTTGAGGAAAATGCCGGGGCGCGGTGGAAAAAACGACCCGAGTCGACGGGTGAGGTCCCCGCGGCCGTTACGGCCGTTACAGCCGTTGACGGCGTAAACGTTTAAATATTTAAACTAATGAAACAGCCGCTGGAGCTCGCGCTCGCGCTTGCCGCCGCTGAACTCAACACGACTCGCGCACGCAGATGGATCACCGCAGCAGCAGCAGCGCGCGCGCACGCGCTGACCAGAACACGAGCACGCGCAGAGGGAGGAGGAGAAGGAGGGGCGAAGGGGCGGAGGAGGAGGAGGAGGGGGGGGGGCTGTCGCTCACTCACGACACGACACCGCACGCTAGAGGGAGCACAACAGACCTGAAAGACCCGAAAACTAGGGTATACATGTGAACTAGTGAGAAACTAGTGAAAAAAACTAAATAAAATGTGAACTAGTGAGAAACTAGTGAAAAAAAAACTAAATAAAATGTGAACTAGTGAGAAACTAGTAAAAAAAAAACTAAATAAAATGTGAACTAGTGAGAAACTAGTGAAACAAAAACTAAATAAAATGTGAACTAGTGAGAAACTAGTGAAAAAAAACTAAATAAAATGTGAACTAGTGAGAAACTAGTGAAAATAAACTAAATAAAATGTGAACTAGTAAGAAACTAGTGAAACAAAACTAAATAAAATGTGAACTAGTGAGAAACTAGTGAAAAAAAACTAAATAAAATGTGAACTAGTGAGAAACTAGTGAAAAAAACTAAATAAAATGTGAACTAGTGAGAAACTAGTGAAAATAAACTAAATAAAATGTGAACTATTGAGAAACTAGTGAAAAAAAACTAAATAAAATGTGAGCTAGTGAGAAACTAGTGAAAAAAAACTAAATAAAATGTGAACTAGTGAGAAACTAGTGAAACAAAATTAAATAAAATGTGAACTAGTGAGAAACTAGTGAAAAAAAACTAAATAAAATGTGAACTAGTGAGAAACTAGTAAAAAAAAACTAAATAAAATGTGAACTAGTGAGAAACTAGTAAAAAAAAACTAAATAAAATGTGAACTAGTGAAAATAAACTAAATAAAATGTGAACTAGTGAGAAACTAGTGAAAAAAAACTAAATAAAATGTGAACTAGTGAGAAACTAGTGAAAAAAAACTAAATAAAATGTGAACTAGTGAGAAACTAGTAAAAAAAAAACTAAATAAAATGTGAACTAGTGAGAAACTAGTGAAACAAAAACTAAATAAAATGTGAACTAGTGAGAAACTAGTGAAAAAAAACTAAATAAAATGTGAACTAGTGAGAAACTAGTGAAAATAAACTAAATAAAATGTGAACTAGTGAGAAACTAGTGAAAATAAACTAAATAAAATGTGAACTAGTGAGAAACTAGTGAAAAAAAACTAAATAAAATGTGAACTAGTGAGAAACTAGTGAAAAAAACTAAATAAAATGTGAACTAGTGAGAAACTAGTGAAAATAAACTAAATAAAATGTGAACTAGTGAGAAACTAGTGAAACAAAAACTAAATAAAATGTGAACTAGTGAGAAACTAGTGAAACAAAACTAAATAAAATGTGAACTAGTGAGAAACTAGTGAAAAAAAACTAAATAAAATGTGAACTAGTGAGAAACTAGTGAAAAAAACTAAATAAAATGTGAACTAGTGAGAAACTAGTAAAAAAAAACTAAATAAAATGTGAACTAGTGAAAATAAACTAAATAAAATGTGAACTAGTGAGAAACTAGTGAAAAAAAACTAAATAAAATGTGAACTAGTGAGAAACTAGTGAAAAAAAACTAAATAAAATGTGAACTAATGAGAAACTAGTGAAAAAAAACTAAATGAAATGTGAACTAGTGAGAAACTAGTAAAAAAAAAACTAAATAAAATGTGAACTAGTGAGAAACTAGTGAAACAAAAACTAAATAAAATGTGAACTAGTGAGAAACTAGTGAAAATAAACTAAATAAAATGTGAACTAGTGAGAAACTAGTGAAACATAAACTAAATAAAATGTGAACTAGTGAGAAACTAGTGAAAATAAACTAAATAAAATGTGAACTAGTGAGAAACTAGTGAAAATAAACTAAATAAAATGTGAACTAGTGAGAAACTAGTGAAAATAAACTAAATAAAATGTGAACTAGTGAGAAACTAGTGAAAAAAAACTAAATAAAATGTGAACTAGTGAGAAACTAGTGAAACAAAATTAAATAAAATGTGAACTAGTGAGAAACTAGTGAAAAAAAAACTAAATAAAATGTGAACTAGTGAGAAACTAGTAAAAAAAAACTAAATAAAATGTGAACTAGTGAGAAACTAGTAAAAAAAAACTAAATAAAATGTGAACTAGTGAAAATAAACTAAATAAAATGTGAACTAGTGAGAAACTAGTGAAAAAAAACTAAATAAAATGTGAACTAGTGAGAAACTAGTGAAAAAAAACTAAATAAAATGTGAACTAGTGAGAAACTAGTAAAAAAAAACTAAATAAAATGTGAACTAGTGAGAAACTAGTGAAACAAAAACTAAATAAAATGTGAACTAGTGAGAAACTAGTGAAAAAAAACTAAATAAAATGTGAACTAGTGAGAAACTAGTGAAAAAAAACTAAATAAAATGTGAACTAGTGAGAAACTAGTGAAAATAAACTAAATAAAATGTGAACTAGTGAGAAACTAGTGAAAAAAAACTAAATAAAATGTGAACTAGTGAGAAACTAGTGAAAAAAAACTAAATAAAATGTGAACTAGTGAGAAACTAGTGAAAATAAACTAAATAAAATGTGAACTAGTGAGAAACTAGTGAAAAAAAACTAAATAAAATGTGAGCTAGTGAGAAACTAGTGAAAAAAAACTAAATAAAATGTGAACTAGTGAGAAACTAGTGAAACAAAACTAAATAAAATGTGAACTAGTGAGAAACTAGTGAAAAAAAACTAAATAAAATGTGAACTAGTGAGAAACTAGTGAAAAAAACTAAATAAAATGTGAACTAGTGAGAAACTAGTAAAAAAAAACTAAATAAAATGTGAACTAGTGAAAAAAAACTAAATAAAATGTGAACTAGTGAGAAACTAGTGAAAAAAAACTAAATAAAATGTGAACTAGTGAGAAACTAGTGAAAAAAAACTAAATAAAATGTGAACTAGTGAGAAACTAGTGAAAAAAAACTAAATAAATGTGAACTAGTGAGAAACTAGTAAAAAAAAACTAAATAAAATGTGAACTAGTGAGAAACTAGTGAAACAAAAACTAAATAAAATGTGAACTAGTGAGAAACTAGTGAAAATAAACTAAATAAAATGTGAACTAGTGAGAAACTAGTGAAACATAAACTAAATAAAATGTGAACTAGTGAGAAACTAGTGAAAATAAACTAAATAAAATGTGAACTAGTGAGAAACTAGTGAAAATAAACTAAATAAAATGTGAACTAGTGAGAAACTAGTGAAAATAAACTAAATAAAATGTGAACTAGTGAGAAACTAGTGAAAATAAACTAAATAAAATGTGAACTAGTGAGAAACTACTGAAACAAAACTAAATAAAATGTGAACTAGTGAGAAACTAGTGAAAAAAACTAAATAAAATGTGAACTAGTGAGAAACTAGTGAAAAAAAACTAAATAAAATGTGAACTAGTGAGAAACTAGTAAAAAAAAACTAAATAAAATGTGAACTAGTGAGAAACTAGTGAAAAAAAACTAAATAAAATGTGAACTAGTGAGAAACTAGTGAAACAAAACTAAATAAAATGTGAACTAGTGAGAAACTAGCGAAAAAAAAAACTAAATAAAATGTGAACTAGAGAGAAACTAGTGAAAAAAAACTAAATAAAATGTGAACTAGTGAGAAACTAGTGAAAAAAAACTAAATAAAATGTGAACTAGTGAGAAACTAGTGAAAAAAAACTAAATAAAATGTGAACTAGTGAGAAACTAGTGAAAAAAAACTAAATAAAATGTGAACTAGTGAGAAACTAGTAAAAAAAACTAATAAAAATGTGAACTAGTGAGAAACTAGTAAAAAAAAACTAAATAAAATGTGAACTAGTGAGAAACTAGTGAAACAAAACTAAATAAAATGTGAACTAGTGAGAAACTAGTGAAAAAAACTAAATAAAATGTGAACTAGTGAGAAACTAGTGAAAAAAACTAAATAAAATGTGAACTAGTGAGAAACTAGTGAAACAAAACTAAATAAAATGTGAACTAGTGAGAAACTAGTGAAAAAAAACTAAATAAAATGTGAACTAGTGAGAAACTAGTGAAAAAAAACTAAATAAAATGTGAACTAGTGAAAAAAAAACTAAATAAAATGTGAACTAGTGAGAAACTAGTGAAACAAACTAAATAAAATGTGAACTAGTGAGAAACTAGTGAAACAAAAACTAAATAAAATGTGAACTAGTGAGAAACTAGTGAAAATAAACTAAATAAAATGTGAACTAGTGAGAAACTAGTGAAAATAAACTAAATAAAATGTGAACTAGTGAGAAACTAGTGAAACAAAATTAAATAAAATGTGAACTAGTGAGAAACTAGTGAAACAAAACTAAATAAAATGTGAACTAGTGAGAAACTAGTGAAAAAAAACTAAATAAAATGTGAACTATTGAGAAACTAGTGAAAATAAACTAAATAAAATGTGAACTAGTGAGAAACTAGTGAAAATAAACTAAATAAAATGTGAACTAGTGAGAAACTAGTGAAACAAAAACTAAATAAAATGTGAACTAGTGAGAAACTAGTGAAACAAAACTAAATAAAATGTGAACTAGTGAGAAACTAGTGAAACAAAACTAAATAAAATGTGAACTAGTGAGAAACTAGTGAAACAAAAACTAAATAAAATGTGAACTAGTGAGAAACTAGTGAAAATAACTAAATAAAATGTGAACTAGTGAGAAACTAGTGAAAATAAACTAAATAAATGTGAACTAGTGAGAAACTAGTGAAACAAAATTAAATAAAATGTGAACTAGTGAGAAACTAGTGAAAAAAAACTAAGTAAAATGTGAACTAGTGAGAAACTAGTGAAAAAAAACTAAATAAAATGTGAACTAGTGAGAAACTAGTGAAAAAAACTAAATAAAATGTGAACTAGTGAGAAACTAGTGAAAAAAACTAAATAAAATGTGAACTAGTGAGAAACTAGTGAAAAAAAACTAAATAAAATGTGAACTAGTGAGAAACTAGTGAAACAAAACTAAATAAAATGTGAACTAGTGAGAAACTAGTGAAAATAAACTAAATAAAATGTGAACTAGTGAGAAACTAGTGAAAATAAACTAAATAAAATGTGAACTAGTGAGAAACTAGTGAAACAAAACTAAATAAAATGTGAACTAGTGAGAAACTAGTGAAAATAAACTAAATAAAATGTGAACTAGTGAGAAACTAGTGAAAATAAACTAAATAAAATGTGAACTAGTGAGAAACTAGTGAAACAAAACTAAATAAAATGTGAACTAGTGAGAAACTAGTGAAAAAAAACTAAATAAAATGTGAACTAGTGAGAAACTAGTGAAACAAAACTAAATACAATGTGAACTAGTGAGAAACTAGTGAAACAAAACTAAGTAAAATGTGAACTAGTGAGAAACTAGTGAAAAAAAACTAAATAAAATGTGAACTAGTGAGAAACTAGTGAAAAACAAAAATAAGATGTAAGAGTAACATACTTAAAATAGTTCAAATGAACATGAATACAAGGAACAGCAGTCATCGGGCAGAAGGCAGGATACACAATCAGAATGAACTAAGACCACCGAAAGAGATGCAGTGCAGGCAGTGAGTTTAGTCGCTGATAGTGACTCTCTACAGAAATATTGTTTGTTTTTGTTTTTTAAGCACTGTGTATTTCATAACTGTGATCGATAAGCGCAATCTGCATCTGTAAGATAATGACCGTATCCATACAGTCATTCTGTTATTAAACACCGTGTATAAGTACAGATTTGACAATGGTGAAAAGCGAGAAAGGGGTTTAGTGTGAGACCTCTTATATTTACTGGATTTACATATAAACATAAACAATAAAACAAAAAGATTTTTTAAAGTAATTAAATCATTTTTTGTCAGATTTCTGCAGAAACTGGAAAACCATAAGAAACCAATAAAAAAGACTAAATCAAATGTGAAGAAGGTTTGGTATAAGACCCGATATTTATATTAACTGGATTTATTTGTTGAATATAAATAAATAATAAATTACAGTAAATATTTATTTCATATTTGTTTTCACTTCTTTACATGTATATATTTATTCCTATATACAATACACACACACACACACACACACACACACAGCAGTGCTGCTGGAGTGTTTAAACACTGTGTCCACTCACTGTCCACTCTACTAGACACTCCTACCTTGTGGGTCCACCTTGTAGATGTAAAGTCAGAGACGACAGCTCATCTGCTGCTGCACAGTTTGTGTTGGTCATCCTCTAGTCCTTCATCAGTGGTCACAGGACGCTGCTGGCTGGATATTTTTGGTTGGTGGACTATTCTCAGTCCAGCAGTGACACTGAGGTGTTTAAAGACTCCAGCAGCGCTGCTGTGTCTGATCCACTCAGACCAGCGCAACACACACTAATACACCACCACCATGTCAGTGTTACTGCAGTGCTGAGAATGACCCACCACCCAAACAGTACCTGCTCTGTGAGGGTCCATGGGGGTCCTGACCACTGAAGAACAGGGTAACAGAGTATCAGAGAAACAGATGGACTACAGTCTGTAACTGTAGAACTACAGAGTGCAGCTATACAGTAAGTGGAGCTGATAAACTGGACAATGAATGCAGAAACAAGGAGGTGGTCAGAATGTTATGCCTGACCGGTGCTAAATGTATCTACTGTTTGCTCATTAATACGCATCATGTGTGTCATAATCACCTTCCCAAAGGTGTCCAGTAATGTGGTGAGAGTTTTTAGTTGTTACAGTGCATTAGTAAGGGCTAAACCTGGATTTGCCCTCGACAGCGTTACTGAAGGCCATAGAAACACGAGGCCTCAAGAAGTGAGGTGGGCGTCTCTGCTTTGAATGCATTTGCCATTCTGCAGGGTTCTGCAAAGCCAAAAACAGACTTACTAACGCACAATTTCCTGATGCACCTTCTGGCAAGAAACTCCACTTAATTAAAAAGCCTCAGTGAATTTCACTCTGGGCCAAAACTCTCCGAAGCAAAGCCTCAACTGATTTTGTGCTCTTGTAAGAGGCAACCAGTCAAAACACGATAAGGAGACGTGTACATGATAGTCACGGCTGTGAGAAATGAGTGATGTGATTCAGTTTAATGACCGAATGCTGAATGAGCGTCAATGTTCACGCTGTTGGCCTCTGGATGTGAACGCCTGGTCTACAGGGAGGGTAAAGAGATAGATAGTACAGATTTTTTGCGCCTTTGATGCTTAAGGCTTTATAGCTCCTGTGCGCTTTAATTCAGCTGTGACTTTATGAATTTAATACAATTTGTAAGTTAAAATTCACAGCACTGAGTTTTCCTGGGGGTAACTCTGCAGTACAGTCGAGTGATGACTGCATGTATATCGGTGAGACGCACTGCTGGAATAGTGAGTGTACTGCCTGTGGTGCTGGTGTTACCGAACAGGAGCGGTCATGACACAGCAAGTTTGAAAGAAAAATATCTGTCTTTTGCAGCAGTTGGCATGTAATATCACTCTCTCTCTCCCAAACACACACATAGAAACCATCCACTTTATTAGAACCACCTACCTTGTACTTTCATTCTTTGGACATTTTATTGGAAACACCTACCTTGTATTCACTTTCACTGGCCACTTTATTAGAAACACACTTTCTTTATTAGAAACACCCATCTTGTAATTCCACTTACTGGCCACTTAGAAACACATACCTTTACTTCCACTCCCTGGCCACTTTATCGGAAACACCTACTTTGTGCTTCCACTCACTGGCCACTATATCAGAAACATCTACCTTGTGCTTCCACTCACTGGCCATTTTATCAGAAACACCTACCTGGTCCTTCCACTCACTGGCCACTTTATCAGAAACACCTACCTGGTCCTTCCACTCACTGGCCACTTTATCAGAAACACCTACCTGGTCCTTCCACTCACTGGCCACTTTATCAGAAACACCTACCTGGTCCTTCCACTCACTGGCCACTTTATCAGAAACACCTACCTGGTCCTTCCACTCACTGGCCACTTTATCAGAAACACCTACCTGGTCCTTCCATTCACTGGCCACTTTGTTAGAAACACTCACTCTGTACTTCCACTCACTGGCCACTTTACTGGAAACACCTACATTGTGCTTCCACTTACTGGCCACTTTATTAGAAACACCCATTTTCTTTATTAGAAACACCTACTTTGACTATTCACTGACTGACCGCTTGAGTAGAAATGCCTACTTTGTAGGCCAGTGAGTGGAAATACAAGTTAGGTGTTTCTCTTAAAGTGGCCAGGTCATTAAAATAACAGTGATCTTTTGGGTCTGTGGAGGCTGGTGCTCTTTGTTCTGCTTTGACACACACCTGGTCCACTCACTGAAAACAAGTTCCTCTCCTTCAGCTGCAAATGAGCAGCGCGCTTACAAATGAGGTGATGGCACGGCTGAGCGGAGATAGATAGCAGGAGAGAACAGTGGCTGAATCCATCACAGACCTCCAGTACACATTATTACTGGCAAACAGCACACACACTGATTCAAAACACACTCTGAGCAATAAACATATCATTCATCATTTTCATGGCTGGTATTTGAACCTTGCGATTGCGGATGGTGAGAATAGCTGTAGGGCCTGAAGCTGCAGCCATTACACCGCTGCCATCCTTTAACAGTCACTTGCTATAGTCCACAATAATTGAAGGAGGTGTTGTTGATTTGACCTGTCAGTGTAGATTTATATAGCAAAGGAAACTGCCAACACCGTAGAGGAGCCGGAGGCTCAAATCACAGCACTCCATAACCTCACCTGGATGCTCCAGAGCCCATTTTAATTAACAGTGACCATCATGTTCCTCATGAACTCTTGACCTGCTCTGTGCTCCTCTGAGCTTTAGGGAGGAGCAGGGTACAAGCTAACACAGGGTAAAATGTAAAATGGATGTTTTCTTGTAGTTAATCAGGTTCAAATGGGATGTGCTTCTGGTTACCGTCTCGTATTCTCATGGCAACACAATCTGCAGTTTTTCACAGCAATCAAAGAAATATTTCTCAAGATTTATGCTGAAGAATTCACTCCTAGATAATATTATTACCCCTTTCATATCTAAACGCTCCGTTATCTTCATCACTGCTTTCCAAACCCGCTGCAGCAGCTTCAGCAGCTGGAAACTCTCCGATGTGGACTGAATGAAGAACGAAGGGTTTCCGGCGTGACGGTCAGTCCTTAGTGATCTCCTGAGTGTCCGTCGGTCAGTTTCACTCAGAATGTAGACGGACACACGAATCCAGCAGCTCCACACGGTGAGAGGCAGATGACGTGTATCTCAGCCCCTCTTCACAGCCAATGTATTATCCATAAATTGTGCATTTATGCTTAATATTTGACTGCTGGGATAGGCTCCAGCACACACCCTGACGGAGAAGCGGCTTGGAAAACGGATGGATGGATGGATGGATGGATGCTTAATATTTGATACTCGTACAACGTGCACTACATATACAAACAGATATTTTGAAACATATGCCTAACTCTTTATGATACATGTGCATATATGACTATTTATCAGATTTCCATATGGGATCTTAACCAGCTAGCCAGGTAGAGTCATCATGACAGCTGTTTGAACCGCTGACCTGCTGCTATCACCGTTTACTATCTAGGTTTCTGATTTTTTCTTGACATAAAAATGATACAAGAAGAGAAATCAAGGCTAAACAACACACTGCAGATGCCGGAATGATACAATGCACAAAATAGCCTAGCAATTAGCCAAGCTACTGATACGTCTTCCAAGCTTTAATCCCTTTAGTAGCCATAACATGCAACCCCCTGTTTCCTGAGCTCCCTCGGGTTTTTAGTGTGTTTAAATGCTACTGTGGCTGTGTGAATTACTGCGTAGTCCATCAGACTCTCTTTCACTGTGCTGTCTTCTGCTAAGCTCAGTCTGTCTGCAGTGCTGGTTCAGCAGCTCCTGGCTGGGCCCTTAATCTGGTCAGGTTGCAGTGAGGTCTATAATCTGATTCAGCTCGTGTGGCGCTCTCCACGTTACTCTGCACTGCAACCAGTGGGAGCCTAATATCTCAGACGCACAGCTTCACTCGCTGCAGCCACGAGCTCCCCTGCAACAAAAAGATCAGTCAAAACATTTTAAACGAGTCTATCTATCTATCTATCTATCTATCTATCTATCTATCTATCTATCTATCTATCTATCTATCTATCTATCTATCTGTATCTCTGTCTGTCTATCTATCTATCTATCTATCTATCTATCTATCTATCTGTATCTCTGTCTGTCTATCTATCTATCTATCTATCTATCTATCTATCTATCTATCTATCTGTATCTCTGTCTGTCTATCTATCTATCTATCTATCTATCTATCTATCTATCTATCTATCTATCTATCTATCTATCTATCTGTATCTCTGTCTGTCTATCTATCTATCTATCTATCTATCTATCTATCTATCTATCTGTCTGTCTCTCTATCTATATTGCTACTTATCGAGCCAGCCAACCGTTTATCTAGCCATACATCTACATCTATCTGACTGTCAATCCACCTCTCTATCATTCCATCCATCAATGGCCTATCCATTAATCCATCCATCCATCCATTTACTCTTCTTCTTATTAACTGAGCAATCTTTTAATTCATATCCAAACATTCATTCTGTCCATTATCTATTAATCATTTTTTCTTTGTATCTCTGTATTCTTCCCTAACTCTCTCTCTCTCTCTCTTTCTCTCTCTTGCTCTCGCTCTCGCTCAGAGGGAAACAGATGGGTCTGTGTTTCCCCCGCTCCTCCTCCTCCATGCGTTTTATAATAATTCACGCTCACGCTGGATGTCACAGTGAGAGGAGAGCTAATGCGCAGGAGTGTAAAATCTTGATGCATTGATCTGAAGGTGGAGATTCAGCTGTATCGATTTTGGAATGTTAGAATCCAATCAATCTCACTGCTGTTCTGCATTGTTGGCCAAGAGGAAAACCTCAGACTATTTCTAGACATTAAAAATCAATGAATAAAGTCTGTTCTAATAAAATCCTGAGGCTGTTTTCAAGTATAAAAAGGGGCGGGGCTTCAATCAGTCATGTCAGTGTTGAGAACCTGTCATAATCTGTCATACACATCATAACTTATGTTTTTATCGTTATTCCGTTTTCTCTATACATTGTGTGAACACTTCATTATGAACTGACCAATGGCAAAGCTCCAAAAATGACTGTGAACAAACTTTTTACATTCACATACATTATTTAAAGAGGAATTCCACTGACTTTTCAAAATTTCTGCCTATTTAACTGGTTAAGATGTAGAAGCTTGAAACATACATCAACTTGATGCAACCTGGACACATCATCAGTGATGTTACCTGGGGTCATGGAGTGTTTCGGGTCTTTCGAACATCATACACTCTCACCCAGGCGACCCAGCTGGGGTTGATCAGGCCCCAGCTTGTGTCCAGGTAGCGCTACCCCACCCATGGTTCTCCTCTCCTTATCCACAGCTACCTTGAGGCAACTTCTGCTGCCTCGGTGGCTTCCTTAATGGCCCTTTGCTTACTGGCCCCTGTGATGCCCAGGATATTGTAGGCCCTGCAGAGAGACTGGCCTCACCCGGGATATGGTGAGCTCCAGTAAAAGTCATTCAGTGTGGTCACAATTGTTCACAGTGGTGGTGATAGGAACCAGACGTCCACCTCTAAAAGCTCCCTCACAGAGAGATATTACATGAAATGGTTATGAATACACTGCCTGAAGTCTGAGACAGTCCCCACAATTACATTCAGTGCAATTCGACTAATAGCCCAATCAGAATAGAATATGTCCATGTAAACTCCTCAGTCGGAATACTCTAGTCTGATTGAAGACTTTCGGAATACAATGTCTATCTGATTGAACGAGGTGGGTAATCCTGTAAATAATCCCTTAAACAGAAGAATAATATCTGTGTACACTCCAGTATCCCCACGACCCTGACGGAGAAGCAGCTTGGAAAATGGATGGATGGATGGATGGATGGATGGATGGATGGACACTCCAGTATCCGATTACATTCCCAATCGGAAAGTTCAAGAATGTTTGGCGCATGTTCGTTCGCCACACGATGTCTTCCTCTCTGCCTTTTTTAATAAGGACATGTGAAGGACGTTTTCCTGAGTCTGGCGTCATTTTAAAGCAGTTAAAAACACAATCACTGCTCACTGCTGCTCATCTCACTCTGACTGGACTGTCATGGTAACGTTTACTCTCAGTGGTTCTATTCACATAGGCGTCCTTTTGCATCGGATTACTTGTAGTGAGCATGTAAACAGAGATTTTTCATCAGATTGTTGAGGAGAGTGAGCATAAACACCTCAGTCTTAATCTGCAATCGAAATGTATTCAGTCAGATTTATAAAAGTCTTTGTGTGTAAACACAACCATTTACGCTATTTTATGTTTTTTTTTATCCATCCATCCATCCATCCATCCGTCCAACCGTCCATCCATCCTTCTGGAAAACGAAGGGTGCTAGAGCCTATCCCAGCATTCATTGGGCAGAAGGCAGGAGCTTTTTTCTTCAATATGTTAAATTCAGTAAATTTGACCAGGGTGCCCAAACTTTTGCACACGACTGTACGGAACAGACACCAGTGTGAGTGTGAGCGAGCGCGTGGAGCTAAATTCGTCTCGTCAGCGGAGTCTCTCTCTGGATGGGAACAGATGGCGACAGACAGCAGATCCTGAGGGATACACCTCCAGTCCTGTGTGTGTGTGAGAGAGAGAGAGGGAGAGCGAGAGGGAGAGCGAGAGAGAGACCATGTGGGGATCAAGGGCTTGTCACTGTGCCAATCGGCCACAAAACCCTTGGAGATCTCCTAATCCTGCTCATTGTTGACAGGTCAGTGGGTTGCAGTAACTGTGTGTGTGTTTCAGAGGCCTAAAACTAGACCAGAGGCTGCTTTCTGCTCAGCTCTACCAACAGAGGCCTACAGCATTAAAGAGGACCTGCTATGCTTTTCTGTTTCCCCCTTTCTCTGGATCAAACTTATACAGCAGAACCGACGCTGCCGGAGAAAAAGCCACAGCGGAGTTTACAGCTGCTTAGGAGCGAAGGGCGGAACATGGAGGGACAGAACCGCTCTGGAGATTGACCAGTCAGAACAGAGTGGGCGAGCTGACCAATGGTTTTGAAACATTGAAGCATTTAGCATAAAATAAATTCCTCCACAATTCAGTGTGTGAGGTGTAAACAGAGTGATTTGGTGTGAAATAGTTCAGTCTTTACAGTGGTGGTGATGGGAACCAGGGGTTGCCATGACGACAGCACAGATATAGACACTTTATTTACCATCCAGAACCACCAGAGAACCCACACGAGTCTTCTGAGCTTATATGGAATGTTGGTGATGGAAAATAGTGGAAAATCTGAAATAATACTATTTGGCCACAGCATGTATCCCTCCACCTTGCTCAGGTTTTAGGGCCAAAGTCTTCCCAAAATTGTTGTAAAACAGCGTCTCAGTCATCAGGCAGTGAATTCAGAACCAGTTCATGTAATAAGGTGAGGGAGCTTTTAGAGGTGGACGTCTGGTTCCTATCACACCCACTGTGAACAGTTCCGACTCTGTAAGTTTCTCTAGAACAGTGCGTTTCAAACCATACTTACCTGGCAGGGGCGATACCATGATCACGAAGGTGGTTCACCCAGGGCGTGGCTCTGCCATTGCACTTGGGTGGTGCTGACCCTTGCGATTTCCCCAAATGCGGGAATAGTGGGGGACTGCGTTTGCGCTCTTCCCTGACAAAGGGTAGTCATGGGTTGGAGGTTAGGGAACCAGCCTCATTACTGGAAGGTCGCCGGTTCGATCCCCAGAGCCGACAGCACATGATTGAGGTGTCCTTGAGCAAGACACCTAACCCCCAACTGCTCCCTGGGTGCTTTGGATTGGGCTGCCCACCGCTGTGTGTGTGTGTGTGTGTGTGTATGCATGCTCACTAGAGTGTATGTGGTGTTTCACTGCATGGATGGGTTAAATGCAGAGATGAAATTTCCTCATTCGTGGGACTAATAAGGGTCTCTTAATCTCAAACCACTCTGAGTGACTGTGTACATCTTAATTGTGCAGAGATGTTGGAGAAACATCAGTGGAGTTTGAGTCCTTTAAGCTCATGTGTGAGCTTTTGTGTTGGAGAACAGGCCTACAGAGCAGCTCACAATATCAGAAAAAATAAGAAAACGGACCCTGTAATAGTTTCATTGCTTTCCAAAGTTGCCCTGCAGTAAAGCGATCTGTACCGGGTGATACAGTTGCCTAGAAACAGAGGCCTGTGTCCTGCCTTTCTCTCTCTTGCGTGGTTGGCATGACCTTTGCCCCACATGGCCGTCTTTGCCCCCAGCTGACCCTGTCAGGCTGGGCTAATCTGTCCGATCTGACTTGGGGAACCCAGCGTCCTTTGGCCAACCACTCATGACATGACGCCCAGAGGGGGGCGCCGTTTAGCAGCGAACAATTAATCACACAACCACTTTGTGCTACCACTAACTGGCCACTATATTAGAAACACTTGCCTTGTGCTTTCACTTACTGGCCAATTTATTGGAAACACCTACTTTATAGGCTATATAGGAGTGCAATTGCAGACGGTAGCCCATCTGTTTTTACTCATGTCAGTCTCCCTGCTACGTGTGCTACGTCTGTCTAATTAATATTCTGTAAATTTTGTTTTTTCAAATATTAACACTTTTCTCAGCAAATAAACACAAACCACACAGATAAATGGATTTTGGAAATGTGTCTTGGGTGCCTCAGACTTTCGCACAGTGCCGTATGTAAGGGCTACATGTCTCATCTAATGTTTACATCTGCAGCAAATTGCTCAAAGTATTTATGCTACTTGTGTGCCTTGCAGCCTGAAGGCCCCTGAGGACCAAGCCAGTTAGTGTTCCCTGAGCACTTGCCCAAACATCCCAGTCAGTAATCCATCCTTACAGCAGCTCTACCCATGGGCTGTGTTAGTCCTGCTTAAGGTTGTTTTCTTTTAGCTCCAGCAGGGGGCAGTAGCTCCAGCAGGGTGCAGTAACAGATGCAGCCTCAACCCACACAGCAGTGAAAGTGTCACTGAGTAGCTTATAGAACTGCAGTGGATATTCTTAGACCCTCCAGCATCTGACAGTATAGGACCTGAAATGAGGCTGTGTTCTCCTCTGTTTGGATCTTTTAGGTGTAAATCAGGGGTCACAACCCAAATGCTAAAAAGAGCCATTTGTCCTTTCAGCAGAAATCAAACCACCTTGGAAGACACAGCATTTTATGTAAATATGTCTCAGTATGTGCTTATGTCCAGTATATTAGACTAAAATTAGACAAAACGAAAGCACAGGCTCAGTTATAACTGCTTTTCCCGCATCTCCAGCAGGAGACTTTTCTGAATAAAGAGAACAGTTTCTTTTTCCAGTTTTTTACGAGGCTAAATTTAGCTTCTCATTTTTCAGTCCCACCTTAAATGGTGCCTGAGGCTCCTGAACGTAACTACTGCACCACTTAAGGTGGAACGGGAAAATTTGAATGAGAAGCTGACTTCAGCTTGGCGGCTTTTTAAGTGTTTAACACCTTCTCATGCAGATTAAACATATCAGGAAATCAGCTGGAGTGAATATAAATGCAAATAAGTCTTAAATCTCTCTCTTTGCCGTTTCATAGCTACTAGCTGGGCGAGACTGTTGTCTGTGTTGCTATGGTGACCAGCCATCTGCGCTGATCTTCAGGGTTAAAGGGTGAATCAGCAGTTCTACATTAACTCCAGACCATTTGGTGCGGTTCTGCGCTCTTCCTCGCGGTAACTGAGATCTTCCTCGTCTCCTCTTCTGTAGAGTCTCTGTTCTAGTGCGGTTCTGCGCTCTTCCTCACAATAACTGAGATCTTCCTCGTCTCCTCTTCTGTAGAGTCTCTGTTCTAGTGCGGTTCTGCGCTCTTCCTCGCAGTAACTGAGATCTTCCTCGTCTCCTCATCTGTATAGTCTCTGTTCTAGTGCGGTTCTGCGCTCGTCCTCACAGTAACTGAGATCTTCCTCATCTCCTCTTCTGTAGAGTCTCTGTTCTAGTGCGGTTCTGCGCTCGTCCTCAGAGTAACTGAGATCTTCCTCGTCTCCTCTTCTGTAGAGTCTCTGTTCTAGTGCGGTTCTGCGCTCTTCCTCGCAGTAACTGAGATCTTCCTCGTCTCCTCTTCTGTAGAGTCTCTGTTCTAGTGCGGTTCTGCGCTCGTCCTCACAGTAACTGAGATCTTCCTTGTCTCCTCTTCTGTAGAGTCTCTGTTCTAGTGCGGTTCTGCACTCTTCCTCACAGTAACTGAGATCTTCCTCGTCTCCTCTTCTGTAGAGTCTCTGTTCTAGTGCAGTTCTGCGCTCTTCCTCACAGTAACTGAGATCTTCCTCGTCTCCTCTTCTGTAGAGTCTCTGTTCTAGTGCGGTTCTGCGCTCGTCCTCACAGTAACTGAGATCTTCCTCGTCTCCTCTTCTGTAGAGTCTCTGTTCTAGGGCGGTTCTGCGCTCTTCCTCACAGTAACTGAGATCTTCCTCGTCTCCTCTTCTGTAGAGTCTCTGTTCTAGTGCGGTTCTGCGCTCTTCCTCACAGTAACTGAGATCTTCCTCGTCTCCTCTTCTGTAGAGTCTCTGTTCTAGTGCGGTTCTGCGCTCTTCCTCACAGTAACTGAGATCTTCCTCGTCTCCTCTTCTGTAGAGTCTCTGTTCTAGTGCGGTTCTGCGCTCTTCCTCACAGTAACTGAGATCTTCCTCGTCTCCTCGTCTGTAGAGTCTCTGTTCTAGTGCGGTTCTGCAGTCTTCCTCACATTAACTGAGATCTTCCTCACCTCCTCTTCTTGTCTTCAGTGTGAGGAATGAGGAACAGTCACTCTTCACTCCAATCTCTTGGGAAACTGGGTGAGTTTTCAGGTTTTCAGATCTGCTGCAGCTCATTGGAAAGTTTTTCAGAGGAATCCGGGCAGAGTTGCAGTTTCTAAGCTATGAAGGACCAACTGGGTGTGGTTGGTGTAGCATAGTGCGTAACACCTCTGCCTTCTGCACTGTAGATTGGGGTTCAATCCCCCATCTGGGTAAACGCTCTACACTGTATCAGTAAGAGTCCTTGGGCAAGACTCCTAACACCACCTTTGCCTACCTGTGTAAACTTGTAAGTCACTCTGGATAAGAGCGTCCGCCAAGTGCCGTAAATGTATGAACCAGCCTGCTACAGTGCCACCCTGAGGCAGAGCAGAGCTGTGTAGATAATTAAGAATATTAAAGACAGAAATAAAACCTTTCTCTGAATTTCTATTTAAATATCTATTTTTCTCTAACAAATAGCATAACTTCATAATAAGTTTATTTTCAGGGACCCCTCAGGATTTTGATTTTGTGACATTCACAGGGTCCAAGAGATTAATTAGGTTAACCAGGACCCCCCAGGGCCTTCTGTATTTAGCACCTTAACTGGAGTAGAAGTATTATTATTTTTGAACGCCCAGGAAAGTATAAATCTAATATAAGTACACAGTAAATGGGCCCAGTTATTACCCACCTCTGCTCTGTAGTTCCCAAGAACCCTGCATTACACTATGAGAGCACTTCACGATCAATGGACCGATAGAAGTGGTTCAAAGTGATGTTGTATTAAAAATGAATAATGCTTATTTCCTTCTCTGACAGCGCGCTGACAGTGATGATGTGCCATTAGCTTGTACCCTGTTAAATCCAGCTAATAGGCAGTAATGAGACGATTCTGAGTCATTTCTGACTCCACTGTGCTAAGATACGCTGGAGGAAGCGTTGTTCAGGAAGGAGATGGTGAGATGAAAGGTCCTCACAGTCTAACTGAAGGTACAATAACGTGACATCTGATGATTTTCTACACGCTCACGCTCAGTCCCGTCTCTGTTGGGCCTCTGAGCTGTTCACTGCTGTTAATGCCTGATGTGTAGTGAGTTAAATGGCTTATATAACTTTCCCTGCTTTTCCATCCACAGATGACCCAGATATTCCCTCAGAGGCCCGGATATCAGGGAGCCATCTGCTGAAGAGTCTGACTCACATTTAATTCAGATAGACGCACAAAGAGACAGACAGACAGGCAGATGGAAGGACAGACAGACAGAGAGATGGTAAGACAAACAGACAGACAGAAGGTCAGAAAGGCAGGTAGGAAATCAGAGAGAGACAGCCAAACAGCCGGACAGAAGACCTGGGACACAGACAGATAAAGACAGACAGACGGAAAGAGAGACAAATTGAATGGCAGAGAAACAGACAGATAAACAGAAGGCCAGAAAGAAAGACAGACAGAAGGCCAGAAAGAAAGGCAGATAGACAGAAGGCAAAAGAAACAGATAGACAGAAGGCCAGAGAGAAAGACAGATAGAAGACCAGAAAGAAAGGCAGATAGGCAGAAGGTCAGGCAGGCAGAGCAACAGACAGACAGACAAAAGGCCAGAAAAAAGATAGATAGACAGAAGGCCAGGCAGACAGAGTGACAGACAGACAGATAGACAGAGAGACAGAAGGCCATAAAAAAGATAGATAGGCAGAAGGCCAGGCAGACAGAGTGACAGACAGACAGATAGACAGACAGACAGAAGGCCATAAAAAAGATAGATAGGCAGAAGGCCAGGCAGACAGAGTGACAGACAGACAGATAGACAGACAGACAAAAGGCCAGAAAAAAGATAGATAGACAGAAGGCCAGGCAGACAGAGTGACAGACAGACAGATAGACAGACAGACAGAAGGCCAGAAAAAAGATAGATAGGCAGAAGGCCAGGCAGACAGAGTGACAGACAGACAGATAGACAGACAGAAGGCCATAAAAAAGATAGATAGACAGAAGGCCATAAAAAAGATAGATAGGCAGAAGGCCAGGCAGACAGAGTGACAGACAGACAGATAGATAGACAGACAGACAAAAGGCCAGAAAGGTTTAAATTATTTTCTATAGTCCTTTAATAGCAACTGTATAGTAGACCATCCAAATATACATCATCCAGGCCTTTTCCCGCGAGGAGGAGGAGTCGGTTTAGACGGCGAGGAAAACGTGCCGGCCTGCTGGTGAAATTAAAAGTGCATGTAGCAGCTAACCCTGGATCCCGGGCACGTAATGTGGGAACGGACTGCGAGTTTACCCACCACTCAACATCTAACTGGTACTTCCCTAGACCTGCGTTTGTCTGGCTCAAGATCCCTTTCGGACTCTGAGGAAGTGGAACGGATTCCTGTTGTTTTTTCCCCCCGGCGTCGTGGGAGAGGGGTTAACCCGCAAAATCTTCACCCCCTGGGCTGGGTGCCCCGGGGCGGCTGTCCCTCTGACCCCGACTCCCACAAGGATCGCCCTCGTAAATGCCAGATCTGTCAGTAACAAGACCTTCAATCTTAATGCCTTTTTTACCACACATACGCTGGATTTGATGTGTGTAACCGACACCTGGACCAATGCTGGTGATCTGAGTGTTTTTAGTGACTTACTGCCTGTTCATTTTTTCATGCACCTCGGAGCACTGGACGCGGGGGTGGCGTAGCAAGTATTTTTAGAGACCCCAGCTGTAGAAAGTTGTCAGCAGCGTCCTACTGTAGCTTTGAACTGCTGCTGTTTGAACTGGACTGTTCCCACTCAATTGCCTGCGCCATAATTTACCGCCCCCCGAAATACAACAAGGATTTTATAAATGACTTTTCGGACTTTCTGGCTGATTTTATGCTCAAGCATGACAGGGTTTTAATTATGGGAGAGTTTAATATTCATGTGTGTTGTCCGGATAAGCCTTTGGCTAAAGGATTCCTGGATCTGATGGACTCTTTTAATCCTGTACAGTCAGTAAGGGGTCCTACTCATGAACAGGGGCATACTCTCGATCTTGTCTTATCTGTTGGTGTCCCTGTTGACAATCTTGAACTGCATGATGCCGTGTTCTCAGATCACAATCCTATCGTGTTTGAAACATCCTGGGTTAGTGCTGTTGCTCCCTCTATAAGGGGTCGGGACACTCGTACGTTAAATATGAATACTGCTGAACGTTTAATTGCTGCTTTTAATACTGTAGAGACTTGTAATGTACCTTTTGAATGCTGTGATACCAACAACCTACTGGCAGCCTTCCAGTCTACCTGTAGTAATCTGTTAGACTCTATAGCTCCGTTTAAATTCATTCCTTCTAAGCCTAAAAACGAGCCATGGATCAACTCCACTACTCATGCGGTCAGGCAAGAATGTAGAAAAGCAGAACGGAAATGGAAAAAGGATAAGTTACAGGTATCCTATGAAGTACTTAAGGAAAGCTGGTTTAAGTACCAAAAGACAGTGAAAGCTGAAAAAGTCTCATATTTTTCCACCATTGTCAAGAAGAACAGCCATAAACCTCGTGCACTGTTTAAGACCATAGATTCTGCTCTGAACATTAAAAACCCTGCACACCTCAAATCCTCTGTGAACATTTGTGAAACATTTTCACAGTTTTTTACTGAGAAAATCACAAACTTAAGATCTGCTATTAAATGTCCCTCCTTTGCTCCCCCTATCTTAGTGACTTGTCCTATTGTCTTTGAGCAGTTTGAGCCTGTCACCTTCTTGGAATTGAAAGGAATTATTGATGCTTTGGATTCTCGATTTTTTAAGGAAGTCTTTGACACTATAGGGCCTGAGGTTACAGATTCGTGTGACTGTGCTATTCTTATTATTTTAGATTTAACAGCAGCCTTCAATACAATTGACCATAATATCCTTGTTGAGCGTTTGGAGAGTTCCGCTGGTATTAAAGGCCTTGCTCTAAAGTGGTTCCAGTCCTATCTATCAGACAGGAGTTTTGTTGTTAGTAGTGGGGAGGCCCTCTCGTCTGCAGCATTTCTCTCATGTGGGGTTCCCCAGGGCTCAATCCTGGGCCCCTTTTTTTATTTACAGTGTATATGCTGCCGTTGGGGGCTATTTTTAGAAAATATGGGCTCTCCTTCCATTGCTATGCTGATGATACCCAGATTTATTTACCATTAAAGAAAGAGGATGCTACATCCTTGACCACTCTACTGAGCTGCCTCGAGGAAATAAAGGCATGGATGCCTTTAAACTTTTTAAATCTAAATGAGACCAAGACAGAAATTCTCCTATTTGGTCAGGAGAGACCTTCATGTAGTCCTCAATGGAGCCTAGGCCAATGGCAGACTTTTATTCAGACCTCGGTGAAAAATCGGTGAAAGATCTGCCGATCAGCTACGGCTGGTGGTCCCCAAGTCGAGGCTGAAACAGAGGGGGGACCGAGCGTTTGCTGTGGCTGCCCCGAAACTGTGGCATGAGCTGCCGCTGCAGATTCGATTGGCACCCACTCTGTCACGTTTTACGTTGTGTAAAATGTGCTCTATAAATAAATTGACATTGACATCAACTATATCACCAGCTGTTAATATATGTAGTAGTTAAAATATGAAATATAGCTCCTGTCTGTAAAGTGATGTGCTCAGACAAAAACAGCACTGCACTGCTCATATATATATATATATATATATATATATATATATATATATATATATATATACATAGAGGACTGAGTGTGTGGTCACCGGCGCTGAGCTCTGCTCTGTGTTGTGTGTACTGTGGGTTCTTTGCGCTCAGGATCTGTGTGGTGTGATCTTTCTGCTGACTGCTGTCACCAGGGGGCGATAGAGAGCTGATAGGGGCAGAGATGACAAACTTTCAGCTGCTGCAGGCAGGAGGATGAGTGACATGTGACACAAAGGTGACCTCAGACACACACACACACACACACACACAGACACACACACACACACACACACAGTCATGTGCTCATCTCTGAACAGTGTGACACTCTGGTCAGTAAAACAGGACATAAATCACAACTGACAGCGTCCTGGGCTCATTCCCTATTTCTGACAGCAGTGTGTCAAAATAATGACTTATTCTCTTGAAATATTGACTTAACAACTCTAAATAATGCTAATTTTCTCAAAATATTGACTTAGTGTCTCAAAATAGTGATATATTTTCATGAAATAATGACTTAGTGTTTCAAAAGAATAATGTATTTTCTCAAAATAATGACTGATTTTCTTGAAATGTTGTCTAAGCATGTCCGAGTAGTGATTTATTTTCTCAGCATTGTGAAAAAACTATGTCAAAATAATGAGTGTTTATTATTTTTATGTGTTCATATATCTTTTATCATTGTTTTAGGATAATAAGTCATACTAGTCACACTATTTTCAACACAGTAATTCATTATTAGGAATTGCCAAGTCATTATTTCAATATACTAATTGCATACATTGAGAAAATACGCAATTATTTCAATACAAAGTCAAAATTATGGACATACTGCTGCCAGAAACAGAGAAAGAGACAAATGTTTAGGTGAGAATGGCCTTTTCAGGAGTTAATGGGCTTCTATACTTTTCATATTACGTGCTCCAGCGTCCAGCTCTTCCAGAGAACACAGCCTGATCCTCTACACACCAACTCACTTCACTATTCTGAGCTGCTATTTTTAGTATTTATTTAATCAGTTGTCTACATTCCCTGAGCTGAAGGCCTGCACTGATTCAGCCCAGCTCAGATCGAATGATGCACTGAGATGACCCGGCCACCAGAGGGCGATCTCACTCCACCTATTATAAACACCCACGCAAACAGCTCCTCAGTCAGTGCTGTGGAGCAACGTGGATGTTCACAGAAACCTATAGCTTATCTGGCTGATGTAGGCATATCAAAATAATCTTAAAAGCTTTTATGCCAGAGCTGAAGTTAAGCGTGGTTAGGCTGTGGAAGTTCACTGTTAATGTAGCGCCCAAACAATTCCGTCTTCTAGGAAAACTGTATCAGACCACATCCTATCTATCTCCATATCTCCTTCCTATATGCATCATGCATCTTACAGTGTCAGATACTACAGAAGCCAGTCTGCTCACTGAATATTCTCACACCAGTCATCAGCCAAAGACCAAACTTGGTGAAAGATGATCAGAAATCACGCAGTACACACACACACACACACACACACACACACACACACACACACACACACACACACACACACACACACACACACCTTCTAAGCCGCTTCGCCTTCTGGGTTGCAGGGAGTGCTGGAGCCTATCCCAGCTGTCATTGGGCAAAATGCAAGATACACCCTGGACAGGTCACCAGTCCATTGCAGGGCAGACAGACACTCACACACTCACACCCAGGGGCAATTCAGCATGTCCAATTGGCCTGACTGCATGTCTTTGGTCTGTGGGAGGAAACTGGAGAACCCGGAGGAAACCCACACAGACACGGGGAGAACATGCACACAGAGAGGACCCCGGTCACCCGGCCGGGGAATTGAACCCAGGCCCTCCTTGCTGTGAGGTGACAGCACCACCCACCATGCCGCGCCACGCCACGCCACGCCACGCCATGCCGCGCCACGCCACGCCACCATGCCGCCCAAATCATGCAGTACAGACTATAATTATTAGCTATGCTAATGTACTTTAGCCCATGTTTGTAGATAACAGTGAGTCATACAGTGTCAGAAACCTCAGAATTCAGTCTAGGAGAGACACTGAACACCTCCACCCTGTGTGTGGAGGCTGTGTGACGATGTAGGCCTGCAGTTAGCACCATGCTGACTGGCGGAGTATAAACTTCTATGGCTCTTTAGCTACATTAGCCTTGTAGCTCCAGTGCTAAAACTAAAGAAGCAAACTTCAGACTCTAAACATGTCTCGGCTGATTGACTACACCTGGGGAAAGAGAGGGAACCTGCTTTGATTTTTTGCCAAATTATTTCCCGAAGGAACCAGCTGGAAACGTCTGAAAGACCCCAAACAGACCGCTGTACTACAGATTCACTTGCTTGCCAAAATGCTTTTTTCTGTTCAGGGCTGCCCTTTTTACGGCTGGCATGAACTTGTTTAGTTTTCTAACGGTCTCTTAATCACACGCTGCTCTTGGTTCAGCGTTATAAATCGTCGTATCTACACCACGCTGAGAACGGCTGCTCTCACCGTTCCCACCTGGGAATACCAGGATCTGCAAGCTTCTCGGCGCTGAAGCGCGCAGTTATTTACAGGGATTTCCTTTCCAGGCATCAGTGTGTTGATAATGTGAGATGATATAAAGACCCAGCCAGAGAACCCGCCGGGAGGAGAATTCCCGCTCTGTAATGTCTTGGGGTTTTCTCAGACACTAGGGGGCGCTCCCGAGCGAGTCCAGAATGAATAGGCTGATATGGAGCGATTGAGTAAAATCATAGTTTATAAATACTGAAACATTTTTAATATAAAGAAATAGTAATTTCCTGACCACAGAGGAGCATAAAACATCTAAACACCGCTGTTTTATTTAAGAGCTTTTAAACTCGAGTTATAGGAGTTTAAAACGGCGCCTCATGTACGTTTATGATGTCAGAGAGCGCAAACAGCCAATGAGCTGCTCCGTTCGCCCATCAATCATCACGCTCTAGCAGTAAAGCCCCGCCTCCTGCTGCCCGAAACCCGTTTACTGTAGAATAAAGGAAACAAACAGGTGAGATTTCTCTGTTTTTTAGTCAAATCCCTGTGTCTACTGTCTAAAACTGAAGGAAAGTTCTGGTTCAGTGATTAGAAACATTCATTCCCATTGAGGACTCACTCGCCGGCGCCCCCTGCTGTTCAGCAGGCCTGTTTTTGATATAATAAGAGAAATAGGAAGCGGCCAGACTCCTCATAAGCCGGCTCTGCTGTGAGCACAGATGAGCGTTACTTTGTTGTTAGCATGGATGAGGGTGGCTTGCATGAACGCATGAATAAGTTCTTCAAGGGTTCTTTAAGGTTCTATATTGAACCCTGAATGCTCTTGACTGATGTGTTGTGTGACATTCTATATGGCACCTTTTTGAAAATGATTCTATAGAACATCAAACTTGACAATGGCAGAGCCCTTTTTGGTGCTGTATAGAACCATATACAACACGTTCTCCATTAACCTGAAGAACTATTTCACCATGCAAATGGTTCTTTGCATGGTCAGGTTTCTATGTAAAACCCTTGAAGAACCATCTGTTTTGAAGAGCTTAGCGTTGTTTACATATCAGAATGTCTAGTTTCAGAGGAAAAATGTATACAAGGCGAAAAGTGTCTGATTTGGAAATGTTGTTTACCACAGGCTGCGAGCGACAGAGATTTTTGAAAATCCCATTTATTTTTCCATACAGAAAAGCAGCTTAGACCTGGTGTTCCTATATGTGCTTAATGCCAACCGCAGAAGTCTCAGTGGTATTGTCCGGTTCTTGTGTTGCATGTCGCTCACGTCTGTAAGAACCGACAGGTCACTCTGTCGCCTGCTAATGTGAACGCAGGGTAAGGTTTGCTTTGTACGTCAGGTCCAGCATGATGATCAGTTCCAGCTTTCCAAACCCCGTACTGAGCCACACACACACACACACACACACACGCACTGCGCCTGTTGTTGCTGTGAGTGCGTAGTGTGTGTAGTCATACAGAGGCCTGCTGGCCAGCACAGAGTATAAACCACAGGAACACAGGGGGAGAGGAAATGAACCTGCCATATGCTACTGAGCATCTCTGCCCTGCGCATATGCTGTTTTACACTCACTCACTCACTCACACACACACACACACACACACACACACACACACACATATGCTTTAACATATGTGGATACACTTTGTTTTTCCTAAACACAGAGGCTTTACAGTTTGAATGGGAAACTCCCCAAATCAGCTGGACAGTAACGCAGTAATATGGATGTAGAGAAGAAGAAAAAGAATCTGAACCCAAACCCAGACGAAGGTGGCTCTGCTCCAACGTCACACACTTGAAAATGCAACAAAACCCTTTAAGCACCATTGTAAGAGTTAAATACAGCCCAGCTAAGCGTGAGCAAAGCACCAGGGGAACCAGAGCATGCTTGGATGCCACAATACAAAGTGCCGCCAATGATAATGCTGCCCTGTCCTCCTGTGGCGTTCCCGCTGATGACTTCAGAGGTCACCAGTACGTGATTTGTGTTCAAGTGCTTTTGGTTGGAAATATAACTTGGTTTGGTTTGGTTTTGGTTTGGTTTGGTTTGGTTTTGGTTTTGGTTTTGGTTGGTTTTGGTTTTGGTTTTGGTTGGTTTTGGTTTGGTTTGGTTTGGTTAGGTTTGGTTTTGGTTTGGTTTGGTTTTGGTTTGGTTTGGATGGGTTTGGTTTGTTTTTGGTTTTGGTTGTTGTTTGGTTTGGTTTGGTTTGGTTTTGGTTTGGTTTGGTTTGGGTTTTGGTTTTGGTTTTGGTTGGTTTTGGTTTTGGTTTTGGTTGGTTTTGGTTTGGTTTGGTTTGGTTTGGTTTGGTTAGGTTTGGTTTTGGTTTGGTTTTGGTTTGGTTTGGTTTTGGTTTTGGTTTTGGTTTGGTGTGGTTTGGTGTTGGTTTGGTTTGGTTTGGTTTGGTTTGGTTGTGGTTTGGTTTGGTTTGGTTTGGTTTGGTTGGGTTTGGGTTTGGTTTGGTTTGGTTTGGTTTTGGTTTGGTTTGGTTTTGGTTTTGGTTTTGGTTTTGAGGTAGGTTTGGTTTGGTTTGGTTAGACAGATACACTGGAAACAATGTTTTTAGTTTACTTTTGTTTTTCTGTCAGCAAAGAGAGTCTGTGTGTGGATGGTTTAACTCTGCGGTGTTTAAGGTTGTGACTGATACAGGCAGATTATAAGTAGCTGTCGTTGCTTTTCCCCCAACTTCACCCAAAATCGGAGAGTCCCATGTTGCATCCATCTTGGAAATCTGACATTTCTGACTGAACTTGGCGGCATAATATTTACCCTCGTAGTGAGTCAGCCGAGGCATGTTTGCTTTGCTTCTTGAATTTTGGGTTAAAAAATGTACAAAAGACCTCGTTAGCAAGCTAGCTTCAATGCTAGAGGGGAGAAAATGGTAAATTTCATGTTTGGCTGAATTTGCTTTAAATCGATCCAACCTGGAAAGTTCTGCACATCCTGAGGAACATATTCTGGTTGAAGGGCCAACCCGTTAAACGTAAACAGAGGCTCCAGAGTGGCGCAACTGTCTAAGCACTCGTGAGTTCAATCCCTGGTGATGCTACAGTCATCCATGGCCAGAAGGCTAAGACAGCACAGTTGTCTTCATTCACTCTGGGTAGGTATGATGCCCCCCTGTCCACCCCACCATCACTCAGCATGATGTATTTAGTAGCTGATGTAACAGAACTGGCAGTTGCCGTTCTCCCCCAAGTGCATCCAGTTGTCCGAGGAGACGCTTCATGTGGTGCTTCATGTGACTCGGAGGAAGCTTGTGCTTGCCTCTGCACTCGTAGCGCTGATGGTATTGTGTGACTGTGTGATCCAAACTAGTGGCTGGATTTGGAGATGACTAGATTGGGGAAAAAAGTGGAAAAAACATGTAGGCCTAAGTAAACACAAGAAACAGAACGCAAACGTAAAATATTTCAACCATGACTTATAAAACTAAATGGAAACTGAACTTTTTTCGTGTTAATCTTTGTGCAGCATGTGGTGCAGCTCAGAATGTTCGACCACAGCCAAAACTAGCTTCTCCTCCCTGATAGAGGCTGGAGAGGAGCTGTCCTTGTTGTTGAGGGGTCAGCTGTATGTCTCTTTATTGTGATGTTCAGTGGAGGAGTTGAAGGTTTATCATTTATGGTTACTCCACCGTTTAAGGCCACGTTCACAAGGACATTTTTGTGTAAAAACACAGCTCTGACCGCACGCACTGTCTGTAAAGTCCTCACCACGCTCACTGTCTGTAAAGCCCTCACCACGCTCACTGTCTGTAAAGCCCTCACCACGCTCACTGTCTGTAAAGCCCTCACCACGCTCACTGTTTGTAAAGCCCTCACCACGCTCACTGTCTGTAAAGCCCTCACCACGCTCACTGTCTGTAAAGCCCTCACCACGCTCACTGTCTGTAAAGCCCTCACCACGCTCACTGTCTGTAAAGCCCTCACCACGCTCACTGTCTGTAAAGCCCTCACCACGCTCACTGTCTGTAAAGCCCTCACCACGCTCACTGTCTGTAAAGCCCTCACCACGCTCACTGTCTGTAAAGCTCTCACCACGCTCACTGTCTGTAAAGCCCTCACCACGCTCACTGTCTGTAAAGCTCTCACCACGCTCACTGTCTGTAAAGCCCTCACCACGCTCACTGTCTGTAAAGCTCTCAGCACGCTCACTGTCTGTAAAGCCCTCACCACGCTCACTGTCTGTAAAGCCCTCACCACGCTCACTGTCTGTAAAGCCCTCACCACGCTCACTGTCTGTAAAGCTCTCACCACGCTCACTGTCTGTAAAGCCCTCACCACGCTCACTGTCTGTAAAGCTCTCACCACGCTCACTGTCTGTAAAGCCCTCACCACGCTCACTGTCTGTAAAGCCCTCACCACGCTCACTGTCTGTAAGCTCTCACCACGCTCACTGTCTGTAAAGCCCTCACCACGCTCACTGTCTGTAAAGCTCTCACCACGCTCACTGTCTGTAAAGCCCTCACCACGCTCACTGTCTGTAAAGCTCTCAGCACGCTCACTGTCTGTAAAGCCCTCACCACGCTCACTGTCTGTAAAGCTCTCACCACGCTCACTGTCTGTAAAGCCCTCACCACGCTCACTGTCTGTAAAGCTCTCACCACGCTCACTGTCTGTAAAGCCCTCACCACGCTCACTGTCTGTAAAGCCCTCACCACGCTCACTGTCTGTAAAGCTCTCACCACGCTCACTGTCTGTAAAGCCCTCACCACGCTCACTGTCTGTAAAGCCCTCACCACGCTCACTGTCTGTAAAGCCCTCACCACGCTCACTGTCTGTAAAGCTCTCACCACGCTCACTGTCTGTAAAGCCCTCACCACGCTCACTGTCTGTAAAGCCCTCACCACGCTCACTGTCTGTAAAGCCCTCACCACGCTCACTGTCTGTAAAGCCCTCACCACGCTCACTGTCTGTAAAGCTCTCACCACGCTCACTGTCTGTAAAGCCCTCACCACGCTCACTGTCTGTAAAGCCCTCACCACGCTCACTGTCTGTAAAGCCCTCACCACGCTCACTGTCTGTAAAGCCCTCACCACGCTCACTGTCTGTAAAGCTCTCACCACGCTCACTGTCTGTAAAGCCCTCACCACGCTCACTGTCTGTAAAGCTCTCACCACGCTCACTGTCTGTAAAGCTCTCACCACGCTCACTGTCTGTAAAGCCCTCACCACGCTCACTGTCTGTAAAGCCCTCACCACGCTCACTGTCTGTAAAGCTCTCACCACGCTCACTGTCTGTAAAGCTCTCACCACGCTCACTGTCTGTAAAGCCCTCACCACGCTCAATGTCTGTAAAGCCCTCACCACGCTCACTGTCTGTAAAGCCCTCACCACACTCACTGTCTGTAAAGCCCTCACCACGCTCACTGTCTGTAAAGCCCTCACCACGCTCACTGTCTGTAAAGCCCTCACCACGCTCACTGTCTGTAAAGCTCTCACCACGCTCACTGTCTGTAAAGCCCTCACCACGCTCACTGTCTGTAAAGCTCTCACCACGCTCACTGTCTGTAAAGCCCTCACCACGCTCACTGTCTGTAAAGCCCTCACCACGCTCACTGTCTGTAAAGCCCTCACCACGCTCACTGTCTGTAAAGCTCTCACCACGCTCACTGTCTGTAAAGCCCTCACCACGCTCACTGTCTGTAAAGCTCTCACCACGCTCACTGTCTGTAAAGCCCTCACCACGCTCACTGTCTGTAAAGCTCTCACCACGCTCACTGTCTGTAAAGCCCTCACCACGCTCAATGTCTGTAAAGCCCTCACCACGCTTGCTGTTGCTAGTCAGTAGCATCTTCTAATCCAATACATAAAATGTTAAAGCTTTAAATAAATAATATTTTTGAAGTGTTTTATCATAACTCCATCTAAATAGCTTTTTCCAGTTTGTTGTTCGCATGAAAACAGAAATTCTGCTGCTGAAGTCGACACTTATGTTCACTCGATCTCTCTGAGAGCTCATCTAACTCACTTCATTTGAGCTATAAAAGTAATGAAGTGGCTCTTAAGATGTTCCCCAGGATTCCCCTGAGGTCAAGTGAGCGGGTGCATGCTAAACCTGGTACTGAAGTGGGTGGAGGGCTTAAAGTTTGAAGGAGGTGGAGCTTGCTGGGTTTTCTAGTCTGTTAGCCACAAGTACAGACAGAAATACACTGAGTACATGTGATGAGCACAGATCCAGAAAGTGAAAACCCAGGATTTTGTTCCAAATGTCTGAACACTTTTTGAGCTGATTTGTGCAAACTGGAGATGCCAGGCAGTTGGAGCAAAACCCTGGGGAGGATTCTGCTGGTTGTGCTCAAAACATTTTTGATGAAAGGGCTAAACCAAGGCATTTAGCAATTTACCCCCACCCATGCAAGATGTGCAATACAGGACAGCCATTCAAAACAGAGCTCATTTACATATATCAGTCTTAAAGGTCAGTAACAAATCAGCCTGTTTTGTTCTAAGTAATAAATAGAGGCTGTGTAAAATTAATTATGAATTAAACATAATTATTTTTGGTATAGACATACAACTAACTGGAATAACATTGCAATGGGCTAGCAATGTCTTGGTAACCATCTGGAGTACCATAGCAACAGCCTAGTAACACATTAGCAACCACCAGAAATCTCATAGCAGTGGCCTAGTAAATGTTAACAACCACCTGGGATAGCATTGCAACAACCTAGCAACACCTTAGCAACTGCCTGGTATTACACAGCCTAGTATGACTGTTTTTAATATAGTAATGCAATGAAGAGTCATAAGTACATACACAAAATAAACGCACACAATCTCACAAAGCCTCAGAAGAAAATCCGAGTGAAGAATATGAGGTCTTTAATATTGTTTAATATTATTATGCCTATTATAGAACGGGCATGCTATATTTAACCCGAAAGCTTTGTAAATGTTTTTACATGCTCATGGGTAATTAAATGATGGGGAAACTCCGGGTCCACATGAATCAGACAGTAATCAGATTTCTGCTTTACAACCGACCAATAAACTCACAGAATTAGATGTAATGTGATTAAATCCAAAAATCGTGAGTAGCTTTTTTTAAAACTTCAAGTCACTTTAGTATGATTAAAAATCATCTACAACAGGAAAAATATTAAAATCATTCATGTTGTCAAGCATTTGACATTTAAATGACCGCTTAATAATCAGATAACTGCAGAAATCCGATCAAGTTAAGTGCATGTAGACGCGCTCAGTGTATGTGGTGTTTTGACTAAATGACTAAAACTAACCTCATCAAAAGGTCCTACTGTAGCGCATATTTATATGTAGCTCCATACATAAAACCTCTAGGTAAGATATTTTGAAAGCTCAAATCAACTTAAACACTGGCAGCATTAAAACGACGAAGCTGCAGTCGGCTTCCTTTTGCCGGCTTCTTGTTTGAATTTTTCCGTTCCACCTTAAATGATGCAGCCGTTATTATAATGCCAGAATTTAAATGTGGTACTATTTAAGGTGGAACAGGAAAAGACAAGAAGCTGGAGAATGTCCTTATTGGGCAATGTTACCAGCAAAGCAAAAATTAGCCTAGCAACACATTTGATAGCCTAAATCAGCTCATCGGGGGAAACAGGAACATTAAGCTGAGTCTGAACTGAATTAGCCTTAACCACACAATAAACTTTAAAACACTAAATTATTGATTATTGTATATTAGTTGTTTTTCTTTGTGATGTAGGCAGATGTAGTGATCTGTCTTTGTGTTGTAGGCAGATGTAGTGATCTGTCTTTGTGTTGTAGGCAGATGTAGTGATCTGTCTTTGTGTTGTAGGCAGATTTAGTGATCTGTCTTTGTGATGTAGGCAGATGTAGTGATCTATCTTTGTGTTGTAGGCAGATTTAGTGATCTGTCTTTGTGATGTAGGCAGATTTAGTGATCTGTCTTTGTGATGTAGGCAGATGTAGTGATCTATCTTTGTGATGTAGGCAGATGTAGTGATCTGTCTTTGTGTTGTAGGCAGATTTAGTGATCTGTCTTTGTGATGTAGGCAGATTTAGTGATCTGTCTTTGTGATGTAGGCAGAATTAGTGATCTGTCTTTGTGATGTAGGCAGAATTAGTGATCTGTCTTTGTGACGTAGGCAGATGTAGTGATCTGTCTTTGTGTTGTAGGCAGATGTAGTGATCTGTCTTTGTGTTGTAGGCAGATTTAGTGATCTGTCTTTGTGTTGTAGGCAGATGTAGTGATCTGTCTTTGTGTTGTAGGCAGATTTAGTGATCTGTCTTTGTGATGTAGGCAGATGTAGTGATCTATCTTTGTGATGTAGGCAGATTTAGTGATCTGTCTTTGTGATGTAGGCAGATGTAGTGATCTATCTTTGTGATGTAGGCAGATTTAGTGATCTGTCTTCATGATGTAGGCAGATTTAGTGATCTATCTTTGTGATGTAGGCAGATTTAGTGATCTATCTTTGTGTTGTAGGCAGATTTAGTGATCTGTCTTTGTGATGTAGGCAGATGTAGTGATCTATCTTTGTGATGTAGGCAGATTTAGTGATCTATCTTTGTGTTGTAGGCAGATTTAGTGATCTGTCTTTGTGATGTAGGCAGATGTAGTGATCTGTCTTTGTGATGTAGGCAGATTTAGTGATCTGTCTTTGTGATGTAGGCAGATGTAGTGATCTATCTTTGTGATGTAGGCAGATGTAGTGATCTATCTTTGTGATGTAGGCAGATTTAGTGATCTGTCTTTGTGATGTAGGCAGATGTAGTGATCTATCTTTGTGATGTAGGCAGATTTAGTGATCTGTCTTTGTGATGTAGGCAGATGTAGTGATCTGTCTTTGTGTTGTAGGCAGATGTAGTGATCTGTCTTTGTGTTGTAGGCAGATTTAGTGATCTGTCTTTGTGATGTAGGCAGATTTAGTGATCTGTCTTTGTGATGTAGGCAGATTTAGTGATCTGTCTTTGTGTTGTAGGCAGATTTAGTGATCTGTCTTTGTGATGAGGGCAGATGTAGTGATCTGTCTTTGTGATGTAGGCAGATTTAGTGATCTATCTTTGTGATGTAGGCGGATGTAGTGATCTATCTTTGTGATGTAAGCAGATGTAGTGATCTATCTTTGTGATGTAGGCAGATGTAGTGATCTGTCTTTGTGATGTAGGCAGATTTAGTGATCTGTCTTTGTGATGTAGGCAGATTTAGTGATCTATCTTTGTGATGTAGGCAGATGTAGTGATCTATCTTTGTGATGTAGGCAGATGTAGTGATCTGTCTTTGTGTTGTAGGCAGATTTAGTGATCTATCTTTGTGTTGTAGGCAGATGTAGTGATCTGTCTTTGTGTTGTAGGCAGATTTAGTGATCTGTCTTTGTGTTGTAGGCAGATTTAGTGATCTGTCTTTGTGATGTAGGCAGATGTAGTGATCTGTATTTGTGTTGTAGGCAGATTTAGTGATCTGTCTTTGTGTTGTAGGCAGATTTAGTGATCTGTCTTTGTGATGTAGGCAGATGTAGTGATCTGTCTTTGTGATGTAGGCAGATGTAGTGATCTGTATTTGTGTTGTAGGCAGATTTAGTGATCTGTCTTTGTGTTGTAGGCAGATTTAGTGATCTGTCTTTGTGTTGTAGGCAGATTTAGTGATCTGTCTTTGTGTTGTAGGCAGATTTAGTGATCTATCTTTGTGATGTAGGCAGATTTAGTGATCTATCTTTGTGTTGTAGGCAGATTTAGTGATCTGTCTTCATGTTTAAGGCAGATTTATTGGTTTATGTGCTGTACTAATGATCTGTGCATACTAGTAGTGCCACTCAATGGGTAGGATAGATTGTCAGAACAGCATATGTGATCAGAATTGATTTAGGGGTCTCAAAACAGCATCAATGCTGTTCTTGGTTCAGTTTTATATAAGGTGTCTGGTGGTGCAGCCCATGCAGATTGTCATTGTGAACTTGTGCAGTGTGTGGCTGTGTAGCGGGAGTGAGGGAGCTGTTAGCTGGGCTTTAGAGCAAGCTGTGAACAGTGAAAGTCCACTCAGCAGTTTAATCACCGGCTATAAAGCGCGGAGAGAATGTTCCAGAGACTCGGACGCTGCTGTAAATCCTGCAGACAGTCGGCCAAAAGATGGCTTATCTCACTCACACACAATACACTTCACACAGAGACGGCCAGACAAACGAGAGAGAGAGAGACAGAGAGAGAGAGAGAGAGAGGACAGTGTGGGTTCAGTGCACCAGGAGCTGCATACATTAGTGTTAAAAGGGTCATATATTACAGCGATAATGTCCAGCACTCTGACATGGGAATTTGTTTTGACTTGAAGTGAGAAATGCTCAGACGGTGTAATTCAGCCGGAGATGGATTTAGGGACCTTAAAGCTGTTCTAGTCTGAAAAAAGAAAGAAAACAGATAAACTGATGCAGACTGTCTGGTAATAACTGCACCCATCATACCTCCATCAGCAACATCCACAACATAAAACAGTCAAATGTTCAAGAACTTTTGCAGAGTTTCTTTTACAGAGGCCTTTATGCAGTGACATGTAGTAGCTGTCTGTGGGCCACAGGGGGAGACAGAGACCAGCTGAAAACTAACTGCTCTTATTGAAGGTCACTTCAGCCGTTTTTGCTACGAAATTATCTATTTTTACAGAAATATGATTCAGATATCCCAATGGAGACATATAGGATTTAAAAACGAAAACACAATAAGCATGCAGGTAGCGTAAGAGGTGAGGAGATACCCGACTTTTCCACAGATTTAATCATTTACAATGGTTTTATTCTCGTTTAGGGATTTGTCCTTGCATTTTATTCTGGTTCAGTAATCTTTTTAATGGTAATGTATCTGATTTAATGATTTGTCCTTGTGTGTTTGGGTGATTCAGTGATTTGTCTTGATGTTTTAGGCAGATGAAGTGATTTATCTTTGAGTTTTGGGCTGTTATATTGATTTATCTTTATGTCTTTGGGTGATTTAGTGATTTATGTTTGTGTTTTGGGCTGACTTGATCTTTGATTTTTCTGTATGAATATGATTTAAATAACATTAAAGTTATTATACAACCATACTTTTTATGATTGTATAATACCATACATTTAAAGCAATCTAAATAGTGAAATGATTTTTTTATTAGCTTATTGTAAGAGATAAGACCATTATAGTAGTAAAGAGCAGCATTAGATTAACTGTATATATCAGACGCTTTCCCTCGGTACAATTTCACTGTTTCTAGTGCAGAAATGTCTTTCACAAATTAAATGGCTACAAATGTCAGTAGAATTGATGTTATTGTGGATTGAGCTGATTGTGAAGGGAAACAGGCTCATTAGAGCGCTGCGGCACGTTTCGCTGTGTTTTCCCAAGACGCATGTTTTTCTTTAACCGGCACACAGAAAGACTTTAATGTGATCTGAGAGGCTCCTGCTGAATACACACACACACACACACACACACACACACACACACACACACACACACACACACACACACACACACACACACATTTTCTAAGCCGCTTTTCCCTCAGGGTCGCAGGGGGGTGCTGGAGCCCATACCTGCGGTCATAGGGCGGAAGACAGGATACACCCTAGACAGGCAGTCTGCTGAATATACACTACTGAAAAATAACACACACACACACACACACACACACACACACACACACACACTCAGACACACACTCAGACACACACTCAGACTCACACACACACACTGTCCAATTACCACTACAAATTGGGTTCTGTTGTTATTAGTTTCTCTGCTGCTAATCACTCATAAATCTGAACCTGTTAAGCCTCCCTCTCTCTCTCTCTCTCTCTCTCTCTCTCTCTCTTTCTCTCTTTCTTTCTGTTTCCGTTTGTTTCTCTCCTCTCCTTCTCTCTTTATTTTCTCATTCCCTCTTTTTTCTATTTCCTCTCTCTCTATCTGCCCCTTCATCATTTGGACACCCAGATGGAGCTTCTGCAGTAATGATCTATAAACAAGAATGATGAGAAAACAGAACACACACACACACACACACACACACACACACACACACACACACACATACACACACACACACACACAGGGCAAAAGTGCTGCTGTGCTCCTGTTGATCCAGCTCTTACCTTACAGTCAGTGTAAAAGAGAAGTCAGAACTTATGAAACATGAGTTATTGGTTATTTTTTATATGATATATTTATGAGATGAGTGGTTCAGATCTTAAAATCTGACTGGCCGAGCCAAAGTTCAAATCCATTGTAAAATACTCAAAATCATATATATATATAGACTAAACAGACTAAAAGACAGCAGACTAAACAGACTGAAAGACAGCAGACTAAACAGACTGAAAGACGGCAGACTAAACAGACTGAAAGACAGCAGACTAAACAGACTGAAAGACAGCAGACTAAACAGACTGAAAGACAGAAGACTAAACAGACTAACAGACAGAAGACTAAACAGACTCAAAGACGGCAGACTAAACAGACGAACAGACAGAAGACTAAACAGACTCAAAGACGGCAGACTAAACAGATGAACAGACGGCAGACTAAACAGACTAATAGACGGCAGACTAAACAGACTGAAAGACAGAAGACTAAACAGACGAACAGACAGAAGACTAAACAGACTCAAAGACGGCAGACTAAACAGATGAACAGACGGCAGACTAAACAGACTAAAAGATGGCAGACTAAACAGACTGAAAGACAGCAGACTAAACAAACGAACAGACAGTAGACTAAACAGACAAAAAGACGGCAGACTAAACAGACTGAAAGACAGCAGACTAAACAGACGAACAGACAGCAGACTAAACAGACTAAAAGACGGCAGACTAAACAGACTGAAAGACAGCAGACTAAACAAACGAACAGACAGAAGACTAAACAGACTCAAAGACGGCAGACTAAACAGATGAACAGACAGCAGACTAAACAGACTGAAAGACCGCAGACTAAACAGACTAACAGACAGAAGACTAAACAGACGAACAGACAGCAGACTAAACAGACTAACAGACAGAAGACTAAACAGACTAACAGACAGCAGACTAAACAGACTAACAGACAGCAGACTAAACAGACTAACAGACAGCAGATTAAACAGACTAAAAGACAGCAGACTAAACAGGCTAACAGACAGCAGACTAAACAGACTAACAGACAGCAGACTAAACAGACTAAAAGACAGCAGACTAAACAGACTAAAAGACAGCAGACTAAACAGACTGAAAGACGGCAGTCTAAACAGACAGAAGACTAAACAGACTAAAAGATGGCAGACTAAGCAGACTAAAAGACAGCAGACTAAACAGACTGAAAGATAGCAGACTAAACAGATGAACAGACAGTAGACTAAACAGACTGAAAGACAGCAGACTAAACAGACGAACAGACAGCAGACTAAACAGACTAAAAGACGGCAGACTAAACAGACTGAAAGACAGCAGACTAAACAAACGAACAGACAGAAGACTAAACAGACTCAAAGACGGCAGACTAAACAGATGAACAGACGGCAGACTAAACAGACTAAAAGATGGCAGACTAAACAGACTGAAAGACAGCAGACTAAACAAACGAACAGACAGTAGACTAAACAGACAAAAAGACGGCAGACTAAACAGACTGAAAGACAGCAGACTAAACAGACGAACAGACAGCAGACTAAACAGACTAAAAGACGGCAGACTAAACAGACTGAAAGACAGCAGACTAAACAAACGAACAGACAGAAGACTAAACAGACTCAAAGACGGCAGACTAAACAGATGAACAGACAGCAGACTAAACAGACTGAAAGACCGCAGACTAAACAGACTAACAGACAGAAGACTAAACAGACGAACAGACAGCAGACTAAACAGACTAACAGACAGAAGACTAAACAGACTAACAGACAGCAGACTAAACAGACTAACAGACAGCAGACTAAACAGACTAACAGACAGCAGATTAAACAGACTAAAAGACAGCAGACTAAACAGGCTAACAGACAGCAGACTAAACAGACTAACAGACAGCAGACTAAACAGACTAAAAGACAGCAGACTAAACAGACTGAAAGACGGCAGTCTAAACAGACAGAAGACTAAACAGACTAAAAGATGGCAGACTAAGCAGACTAAAAGACAGCAGACTAAACAGACTGAAAGATAGCAGACTAAACAGATGAACAAACAGTAGACTAAACAGACTGAAAGATAGCAGACTAAACAGACTAACAGACAGAAGACTAAACAGACTGAAAGACAGCAGACTAAACAGACTAACAGACAGCAGACTAAACAGACTGAAAGACAAGACTAAACAGACTAAAAGATGACAGACTAAACAGACTGAAAGACAGCAGACTAAACAGACTGAAAGACAGCAAACTAAACATACTAAAAGATGGCAGACTAAAAGACAACAGACTAAACAGACTGAAAGACAGCAGACTATACAGAGTAAAAGACAGCAGACTAAACAGACTAAAAGACAGAAGACTAAACAGGCTAAAAGACAGCAGACCAAGCAGATCTAAAGACAGAAGACTAAACAGACTAAAAGACAGAAGACTAAGACTGAAAGACAGCAGACTAAACAGAGTAAAAGAGAAGACTAAACAGACTAAAAGACGGCAGACTAAACAGACGAGAAAACAAAAGACTAAACAGGCCTTGGTTAAGTCTATGAAGGCAATGTAGAGGGGCTTCTGCTGTTCCCTGCACTTCTCCTGTAGTTGGTGAAGAGAGAAGATCATGTCCACAGTAGAACGTTTTGCTTGAAAGCCAAATTGGGTCTCAGGGTAGATGTGTTCTGCTAGCTGTTGAAGACGCACAAACAACTCTGGCATACAGTTTGCCCACGATGCTCAAGAGGGAGATGCCTCTGTAGTTGTTGCAGTCACTCCTGTCGCCTTTGTTCTTGTACAAGGTGACGATCGTGGCATCTCTCATGTCTTGTGGAACACCACCTTCACTCCAACACTGGCAAAGAATGTCTTGTAAAGGCTGCAGAAGGGTGGTCTCGCAGTGCCTGATCAGGTCTGTGGGGATGCCATCATTCCCATGGGCTTTGCCGCAGGCTGAGTTCTTGATAGCCTTGCTAAGTTCTTTTTGTTTTGGTTCAGTGTCTAGCTCCTCCATCATGGGCAGGGGATCGATGGTGTCCAGTGCTGAGATGACAACAATATTCTCTCTGGAGTGCAGCTCTGAACAGTGTTCCACCCATCTTTCCATCTGCTTGGCTTTGTCTGTGATCACTTTTCTGCTGCTGGTTTTCAGGGGTGCTGTTTTGGTCTGCATTGGTCTGAGAGCTTTCTTTATGCCCTCATACATGCCCCTGATGTTGCCTGTTGCTGCTGCATTCTGAATGTTGTGACTAAGCTCCTGCCATTTCTCGTTGGCACATCTTCTTGTCCTCTGCTGTACTTTTCTCCTGGGTGATCTGAGTGCTTGGAGGGTCTTCTCACTTGGTGAGTGCTTGTATTCAGAAAGGGCAGCATGCTTTTCTTCAATAACAGGGGTCAACACCGCAGACTTGGCATCAAACCAGTCGCAGTTCTTGGAGGTGTTTCTCCCAAAGGTACCAAGAGCTGATTTCTGAATTGCCTCACACAGGTGGTTCCATGACTCGGAAGCGGTGTTGCATGGGAAGCCTGTAGTCAGAGCATCCTCAAAAGACTTTGTGAATTCCTCAAGCTTCCTTGGATGTTGCATCTTGGTCGTGTCAATACGTGGACTCCCTTCTTGTTTGGAGTGATGAAGCTTCTTTGATAGCAGCTTGATCTTGCAGCATACCAGTGAGTGGTTGGAGTCACACTCGGCGATGTGGTATGAGCAGGTCAGAAGCATGTGCTTAAGGCTTGTACGTTTCATGATGACCAAGTCGAGTTGGTGCCAGTGCTTTCATCGAGGGTACCGCCGTGACACTCTGTGTTGTGGCTTCATCTGGAAATAGGAGTTGGTCACGTAGAGGCCATGATAAGAGCAGAGCTCCAACAGATGCAGACTATTCTCGTTGATCTTGCCAACTCCAAGGGAACCCAAACAGGAAGGCCAAGGCTCATGGTCTCCACCAACTCTGGCATTGAGGTTGCCAAGGAGGATGAGGTGTTCGCTGCTGTGGATGTTCTTGATGATGTCGTTCAGGTTGGTGTAGAACTCATCTTTTGCCTCAGGTGTAGAGGTCAAGGTTGGGGCATAGGCACTAATGAATAACTGGTCCCTCAGAGGTATGGAGTTGTAGAGTCAGCAGGCGTTCTGATCCCTTGTCATCTGGTTCAACCATCTTCAGCAATGTGTTCCTGACTGCAAAGCCTACTCCGTGCTCTGTGTGGTCCTCAGCGCTCTTTCCTTGCCAGAAGAAGTTGTAATCTTTCTCCTTCAAAGATCCCAATTCAGCTAGGCGTGTTTCTTGGCTATGTCTACCTTCAGTCTCACTAGCTTGTTGTTGATGACCGCTGTCTTTCTTGCTTCATTAATGTTCTGGGGATCGTCAAGTCCAGTTGTCATGGTGTGGACATTCCAACATCCCAATTTAAGAGCTGGTCTCTTCTTAGTGTTTGTTCTTGGTGTATTCTTGCCTGGTGCATAAGTTGCGGTCTGCTTGTCGGATTTTCTTATCCCCATGCACCCAATGAGGAAGGCAGACCTGGCGGGACAACACCTTACTGGCTGGGTACTGCCCAACTTGTCCACTGAGATGCAAAGATCTCTCCAACTGTTGGAAGCAACCCCTAGTGCCACTCTCTATGCCAATCAAGCATTGTAGCTTATAACCAGTAGACTGCTGCTTCCCGTGTTGTTTTGATGCTGTGAATAGAAGCTGGAGTGTCCTCTCCAGGGTGCAAGCCAGGGCAGGGTAGTGTAGAGGACCAGCTGTTGCCCAAGTGACGCTGGTTGATCCAACAGAGTGTCAGGGCCGATACAGTTTGGGACCAGTGCGATCGCAGGAGTTGCCAGAGCGGTTGCATGCAACCATGAACTGCCTTGGGACTCCAGCTCCAGATTTTTCCTCAAGGTTTACTCCTGAAGCCTTTCCCTAAAAGAAATGCGGCTGCAAGGCAGCGGAGGTTTTTGACAGTTTTCTTTCTCTGCATGAGGCAGGTGGCACCAGGTTACATGGTTACTGGTGGCAGGCATAGCCTGACCTGACCTGCCACCAGTTAAATAACAGTTTAAATGACTGTTTGGGAATATAGTGTCGTCTCATCTTAAGTGTCTGACCAAATCAGCTGCCGGTCAAATGTGATCTTAACAAAGTAAGAAGTAGAAATGTTCAAATGGCTTGAGCGTCTCCTACAGCTGTCAAAGCCGTTGCTTAGCAACAGCGTGTCAGCAGAGTGATACAGTGTTTGTGAAAAACCTGAGATGTTATGGTGAAATAACAGCACAGTTAGAACGCCTCGCAACCAATCAGCTCGTGTGGCCAGAAATCACTCTGTGTATAAATAATTTTAAGTTAATTTGTTGATTAAGCAACAAGTGTCTGGAGGCTGGTGTCTTATGATGATTTTACCATAAGCAAAGGGAGGTTTTATTCCACTGCTCAAGCATAAAAAGGCATCTGAAAAAGAAAATCCCCACAAGGAGATGAATACACAGACTGGGCAGTGCGCTTCCCCTCAGTCCTGCTCCGACACATGATTGAGGGCGTCTCTGCTGGACGTCTATAAAACTCAGCGAGCGTAGCTGTAACTCCACTCACCAAGTGACTGCAGGTCTTGTTTTCATTAGTCTGCTCTATTAGACCCTCACCACCCATTGCTAACCTTGACTGGGGGGTGGAGGGCAAGTGGGATTTTGTCCAAGGGCGAAACTTAAACACGTCTGCAATTAGACAGCAAAGGATCAGAGGTCAAAACCCCCCCAGCACTCAGAGAGGAGACCGCTGGAACTGAAACAGGAGCAGCCAAAATACTCTCTCTCTCTGTTTCTCTCTCCTTCTGTTTATCTCTCTCTTTCTCTGTTATCTCCACATTTCCATCCTTCCTTTTCCTTTCCATATGCATGTTAAAGCATATATAAAAATAATAAATGATAGAGTTTTAAAACCTATATATTGTGTTCTCTCTCTCACTCTTTCTCTCTTTATTCCTCTTGTACACTCTCTCTTCTCTCTCTTTCCCTCATTCTTCCTTTTGGCCCTTCTTCCCCTCTCCCTCTCTTTCTTTCTCTTTTTTCTTTTTCAGTGTTAATGTTAGGGTTTCACTTTTCTCTCTCTCACCTTCTCTGTCTCTTCCCTTTGTTCCTTTGTCTTTGACCCTCTCCATCTTTTTCTCTCTCTTTCAGTTTCTCTCTTTCTCTGCCTCTCTGTCTCTCACTATCTGTCTGTCTGTCTGTCTGTCTCTCTCTCTCTCTCTCTCTCTCTCTCTCTCTCTCTCTCTGTGTTAAGGCCTCTGTCTGTATTGCAGGCAAATCCAGCCAATAAAGAAATTAAAATTAAAACAATAAAATGTAAATGCAAACCCCTTTTTGGCATTTCTTTTTCCAAACATCTACACAAATATCCTGCCAAAATTGAAAATGAAATGAAATGCCAACATTTGCAATTTCATTTTTCATATAAGCACGAGTCATTTGTGAATTTAAAGCGGCCACTGTCGTTTCATTTTAGTCGTTATTCTGGGATTTTATGGCTGTATCTAAAATGAAAAAGCTAACAGAGAAAAGAAAATCCAATCTTTGCTTTGGCTTTTCTTTGAGAAATGCAGAATACGTGTCAAAACTAAAGTCAAAATGCAATGTTTACGTTCTTATTTCGTTTTCATAGCAGTCGGCTGCATATCTGACAAAGTGGAAATGTAAAATGGATAAATCAACAGCAAAGAGCCAGTTTGTGATTCAGTTTTCGGCACTTACGTGCTTTAAGTGTCAGAATGAAAAGGCAAATGCAAACAATCATCGGCACCACCTGCTGGAGATTTACTTGTCATTTACTTCTTTGCTTTCTTGTTTTCAAACTGACCAACATGCAAATGTATGTTAATAAGCACTAGGTGGGGATGGGGGTACATTTTAGGACATCCTCAGACCTCAGAGTCAGAACAGCATCATTGCTCGAGCTGAACGACTTCAAATCTCAAGGAAAACCACCGTCATGTCTCAGATCTGGTGAAACAACATAAATACCAATACACTATATTACCAAAAGTATTTGCTCATCTGGCTTCACACGCATATCCATATATGATCCATAGGGTTTAATATGATGTTGGTCCACCCTTTGCAGTTGTAACAGCTTCAGCTCTTCTGGGAAGGCTTTCCACAAGGGTTGGGAATGTGTTTATGGGAATTTTTGACCGTTCTTGCCAGAAGCACATTTGTGAGGTCAGACACTGATGTTGGACGAGAAGGCCTGGCTCACAGTCTCCACTCTAATTCATCCCAAAGGTGTTCTATGGGGTTGAGGTCAGGACTCTGTGCAGGCCAGTCAAGTTCTTCCACGCCAAACTGGCTCATCCAAGTCTTTATGGACCTGCTTTGTGCACTGGTGGGCAGTCTTGTTGGAACAGGAAGGGGCCGTCCCCAAACTGTTCCCACAAAGTTGGGAGCATGAAATTGTCCAGAATCTCTTGGCGCTGAAGGGGCAGTCGTGGGCTGGAGGTTAGGGAACCAGCCCTGTGACCGGAAGGACACCGGTTCGATCCCCTCAGCTGACAGTCCATGACTGAAGTGCCCTTGAGCAAGACACCTAACCCCCAATTGCTCCCCGGGCGCTGTGGATAGGGCTGCCCACTGCTCCGGGCAAGTGTGCTCACTGCCCCCTGGTGTGTGTGTTCACTAGTGTGCATGTATGTGGGTGTTTCACTGCACGGATGGGTTAAATGCAGAGGTCTAATTTCACAGTGTGTATACACAGTGACAAATGGTTGTTAATTCATTTAAGAGTTCCTTTCACTGGAACTAAGGGGCCGAGCCCAACTCCTGAAAACACCCCCACACCATGATCCCCCCTCCACCAAACTTTACACTCAGCACAACGCAGTCAGACAAGTACCGTCTCCTGGCAACTGCCAAACCCAGACTTGTACCTTCGGATTTCCAGACGGAGAAGCGTGATTGGTCACTCCAGAGAACACGTCTTCACTGAGTCCAGTGGCGGCGCTTTACTCCACTGCATTCCATGCTTTGCATTGCGCTTGGTGATGTAAGGCTTGGATGCAGCTGCTCGGCCATGGAAACCCATTCCATGAAGCTCTCTATGCTGTTCTTGAGCTGATCTGAAGGCCACATGAAGTTTGGAGGTCTGTAGTGATTGACTCTGCAGAAAGTCGGTGACCTCTGCGCACTATGCCCCTCAGCATCCGCTGACCGCTCTGTCATTTTACGTGGCCGACCACTTCGTGGCTGAGTTGCTGTCGTTCCCAATCGCTTCCACTTTGTTATAATCCCACTGACAGTGGACTGTGGAATATTTAGTAGTGAGGAAATTTCACGACTGGACTTGCTGCCCAGGTGGCGTCCGATCACGGCACCACGCTGGAATTCACTGAGCTCCTGAGAGCGACCCATTCTTTCACTAATGTCTGTAGAAGCAATCTGCAGGCCGAGGGGCTCGGCTTTATACACCTGTGGCCATAGAAGTGACTGGAACACCTGAATTCAATGATCTGGATGGGCGAGTGAAAACTTTTGGAAACATAGTGTAGTGGTTTTAAATTTATTTTTATTTTTGTCACGAATGACAAATGAAAAATGAAATTGCAAATGTAGGTATTTCAATTCATTTTCAATTTTGTCAGGATATTTCTGCAGATGTTTGGAATAAAAAAATGCATGAAGAGGTTTGAATTTACATTTTATGGTTTTAATTTAAATTTCTTGTTTAGCTGGATTTGCCTCCCATACAGTCTGTAGTGAATGAAATGAAGCTTGTGAAGGCTGCATAGAGCTGAAACCACTTTCACAAACTATCAAGTGTAAATTCCCTTTTTGATTCAGTTTGGCTGAGAGCTCCTCCTCAAAGACATCCACCTTGGAATGATGCCCCACCTCCTTTGCACCGACCAGTCATAGGCTTTGTCACATAAATGTGTTTGTCTGCAAATTTTTAAAGAGTTTTATACTATGGAATAGAAACGATCCGCATTGACAAGCAGGTGTAAACGCACCCATTTAAAACAGGCTTAAATCTGATCACTCAAACTGCTTCAGGAGTGGCTTCAGTCCTATAAAACAGCTTATGTTACACTGTAACATGCGGCGCATGACTGCAGTGACCAGCAGGAGGACGATTTTTCATTCGTCCTAAGATCAGGACATGTAAAAAACAAGGAACAACACAGCTGATTGGTTGTTGCATATAAGCTGATTTGCATATTGTGTGCCACACAGCCTGGCTGACTAACCAGAGGTGCGCTTGACCGCCAAGTGTAAACGCATGTGGTTAAAATCTGGTCAGCTGATGTTGCAGATACAGCTCACATGACATGCAGATCAATTTCCTGTTCAGAGAGTAAGTGACCGGAGAAGAAATTGGATCATTATTCCGCTCATATTTATTGATCAAAAGTGATGTGTGTTTGTAAACAGTATATTCAGCCACACTGAGGTATAATCATTTATTTATTTATTTATTTAGTCCTTCTTCTTTTCTCTCACCTCTCTGTCTGCATATGGAAGGGAACAACATGACTCTCTCCCTCTCTCTCTCTCTCTCTCTCTCTCTCTCTCTCTCTCTCTCTCTCTCTCTCTCTCTGTCTCTCTCTCTCTCTCTCTCTCACTCACTCTCTCTCTCTCTCTCTCTCTCTCTCTCTCTCTCTCTCTGTCTCTCTCTCTCTCTCTCTCTCTCTCTCTCTCTCTCTGTCTCTCTCTGTCTCTCTCTCTCTCTCTCTCTCACTCACTCTCTCTCTCTCTCTCTCTGTCTCTCTCTCTCTCTCTCTCTGTCTCTCTCTCTCTCTCTCTCCCCCTCTCTCTCTCTCTCTCTCTCTCTCTCTCTCTCTCTCTCTCTGATCTTGGCTGGTGCTTCTCTTTTCCACTGAAGAGCTCAAGAAATGCTGCTTCTACCTGGAGCTCATCTCCACTGCCTCCAGCACTGCCTTACATTTGCAAACATTGTAGGAAAACTGTAGCTCATATGGAGAACTGTACTGAATTAAATAATTCTACAGTAAAAAACAATGAAGTATTCAAATCTTAGATATTTACAGACATCACACCAACTGAGTCCATTCTACAGTTTCTCATTAGACTGAATGAATAACGACTCTAAATGTAGGTATTGTGATATAAACCGAGTCCGTTCTACAGTTTCTCATTAGGCTGAATGAATAACCGACTCTAAATGTAGGTATTGTGATATAAACCGAGTCCGTTCTACAGTTTCTCATTAGGCTGAATGAATAACCGACTCTAAATGTAGGTATTGTGATATAAACCGAGTCTGTTCTACAGTTTCTCATTAGACTGAATGAATAACCGACTCTAAATGTAGGTATTGTGATATAAACCGAGTCTGTTCTACAGTTTCTCATTAGACTGAATGAATAACCGACTCTAAATGTAGGTATTGTGATATAAACCGAGTCTGTTCTACAGTTTCTCATTAGGCTGAATTAATAACCGACTCTAAATGTAGGTATTGTGATATAAACCGAGTCCGTTCTACAGTTTCTCATTAGGCTGAATGAATAACCGACTCTAAATGTAGGTATTGTGATATAAACCGAGTCCGTTCTACAGTTTCTCATTAGACTGAATGAATAACCGACTCTAAATGTAGGTATTGTGATATAAACCGAGTCCGTTCTACAGTTTCTCATTAGACTGAATGAATAACCGACTCTAAATATAGGTATTGTGATATAAACCGAGTCTGTTCTACAGTTTCTCATTAGGCTGAATGAATAACCGACTCTAAATGTAGGTATTGTGATATAAACCGAGTCCGTTCTACAGTTTCTCATTAGACTGAATGAATAACGACTCTAAATGTAGGTATTGTGATATAAACCGAGTCCGTTCTACAGTTTCTCATTAGGCTGAATGAATAACCGACTCTAAATGTAGGTATTGTGATATAAACCGAGTCCGTTCTACAGTTTCTCATTAGGCTGAATGAATAACCGACTCTAAATGTAGGTATTGTGATATAAACCGAGTCCGTTCTACAGTTTCTCATTAGGCTGAATGAATAACCGACTCTAAATGTAGGTATTGTGATATAAACCGAGTCCGTTCTACAGTTTCTCATTAGACTGAATGAATAACCGACTCTAAATGTAGGTATTGTGATATAAACCGAGTCTGTTCTACAGTTTCTCATTAGACTGAATGAATAACCGACTCTAAATGTAGGTATTGTGATATAAACCGAGTCTGTTCTACAGTTTCTCATTAGACTGAATGAATAACCGACTCTAAATGTAGGTATTGTGATATAAACCGAGTCCGTTCTACAGTTTCTCATTAGGCTGAATGAATAACCGACTCTAAATGTAGGTATTGTGATATAAACCGAGTCCGTTCTACAGTTTCTCATTAGACTGAATGAATAACCGACTCTAAATGTAGGTATTGTGATATAAACCGAGTCCGTTCTACAGTTTCTCATTAGGCTTAATGAATAACCGACTCTAAATGTAGGTATTGTGATATAAACCGAGTCCGTTCTACAGTTTCTCATTAGACTGAATGAATAACCGACTCTAAATGTAGGTATTGTGATATAAACCGAGTCCGTTCTACAGTTTCTCATTAGACTGAATGAATAACCGACTCTAAATGTAGGTATTGTGATATAAACCGAGTCCGTTCTACAGTTTCTCATTAGGCTGAATGAATAACCGACTCTAAATGTAGGTATTGTGATATAAACCGAGTCTGTTCTACAGTTTCTCATTAGACTGAATGAATAACCGACTCTAAATGTAGGTATTGTGATATAAACCGAGTCTGTTCTACAGTTTCTCATTAGACTGAATGAATAACCGACTCTAAATGTAGGTATTGTGATATAAACCGAGTCCGTTCTACAGTTTCTCATTAGGCTGAATGAATAACCGACTCTAAATGTAGGTATTGTGATATAAACCGAGTCCGTTCTACAGTTTCTCGTTAGGCGTTCAATGCAGAATGTTAGCATTGAAATCACTTAATGACATACTGACCAGTCGGATGCGTTAGAGCAGCAGAAATTCCAGAATATGCAGGACGAGCACTGGGAATACCCCAAGTGCAGCAATACAGAGGTCGCGGAAAAAGAAGTTTAATAATCTAAAACGTCCTTAAAAAAGTTTAAGGTCACAGACGGCAGCAACAAAGTTGCTAATAAGCAGCTAATTATCCTGAAGCTCATCTACAGCGGTATAAAACTTGCTCATAATTAGCCGTAACATTGCACGGCAAACCCTCGCTGAATGTTTACAGCTCCCCCTCAAACCATGGAGCAACACCAACACTTTCAGAAATTAACACTCCATCTTCTCCAGACTCCAAAACATGAAACATCCCTGTGGACTCGTCACAGTCTGAGATACAGAAATCAGACACTCTGCGGAAAATGAAACCAAATCACACGCAAACGAACAGGTCTCACTTTGACATGTCACTGTTAATGAATGCTAATGAGCTGTTACAGTTTGTAGACCAACATCATTTTTTGAGGGAATTGTGCGCACCTAAAACAAAAACTTTCAAAAGTACATTTTATCTCACAGATCAATGCATTTTATTATTACATGAATAGATGTGTGTGTTTAAGTGCTTCTCCAGCCACCCAAGGCCACTGCACGATAAAACAGCTGTAAGCAAAAAGTGAAATATAAATCAAACGGCCTTCAGGTGGCACATCGTCCACTGCAGTGGCTCTGCTACAGACTGTCCGCAGGAACATTTCACAGTGTTTCAATATGAATGGGCAGGGCCAAACTGCTGTAGGGTGAATGGGTGGGGTTAAACTGCTGTAGGCTCAGTGGGTGGAGCTAAACTGTGGTAAGCTGAATTAGTGGGATGAACATGCCTCGAGCTAAATGGAAGTAAACTGCTGTAGCTGAAGGGGCAGAGCTAAAGTGCTGTAGGCTGAATGGGTGGTGCTAAACTGTTATAGGCTGACTAGGCAGAGCTGAACTGCTGTTGGTTGAAAGAGTAGGTTCAGTGGGTGGAGCTAAACTGTGGTAGGTTGAATGGGTAGGATGAAAGTGCTGTAAGGTAAATGGAAGTAAATTGCTGTAGGCTGAATGGGTGGAGTTAAACTGTGGTAGGCTGAATGGGTGGAGCTAAACTGCTGTAGGCTGAATGGGTGGAGCTAAACTGCTGTAGGCTGAATGGGTGGAGTTAAACTGTGGTAGGCTGAATGGGTGGGGCTAAACTGCTGCGGGCTTAAGGGGTGGTGCTAAGCTACTGTAGGCTGAATGGTGGGGCAAAACTGGTGTAGGCCAAATGGGCAGGGGCTAAACTGCTGTAGGCTGAATGGGTGGGGTTAAACAGTTGTAGGTTAAAAATAAAATGAGGTCAGTATGGTCATGTTATACAGGCCTGCTGCTGGGGTGGTCTATAATGCATGTATAAGCCAGGGTGGTATATAAACAGGACAATATGAAGATGTGTATAAATGAATGGATGTGCGGCTGCAGAGCGGCGAACACAACGTCAGCCTGCACACGTTCAACACTCGCCTTTCACACACAGAGCAGCGAGTAAATGGAAAATCATTCTCATACAATGAAGAAATACGGTGTTTCATTGTGGCTCTGATGTTTTCTGATGGACTCTGATAACACATTCCGCCTCAGAGGCTTTTCTGCCGTTCCCTTTGTGCTGTGGGTTTTTGTTCTGAAGGCTTTGGGTCACAAAGCTCTTTAAAACGGAGGGATATTGGGAAAAATAGCTGCTCCAGATTATATTCAAACCCCGTCCTCCAGACAGAAAAACAGGTTGTTTCGCATTTGTAGAGTAAATATTAAAACGTGCCTGTCCGCAAACAGGCGGCGGGCGAGGAGGAAAATTGAGTTATCGAGTTTTTTCTGACTCATATGAATTCAGAGCGGGCTGCAGCGAAATCCCCCGCCAAAAAAACATTCTCATAAATTTCTGATTATAAGAACATTTGGCAAGCAGAAATTAGTTTCTTTTGAAAATCGATGGCATCTCGTATGAGCTGAAAAATAACACGTCCCGGGCGAGTCAGAGTGAGAGCGAGAGGCAGAGAGAGGGAAAGTGTGGCCTTTTCCCTTTCACGGCAGTTTGTCTCTGTCGTAGGCGGACTGTATTGATCTGAGGTTTGTTTGGTTTTGAAAGCAGCTTCGCCACACAGAACACCACACATCAGATATGATATACACTCTATATAATATAGTGTATATATAGTATAAACATCAGGACTGTCAACAAATATTCTAAATCTGACTATATCATCAAATTGTAAAAAAAAAACAAAAACACACAATCGATTGAGAAATCAATATTCGATTGTGAAAAAATCCGCGTTACTGCTTAGTGCTGAAGAATGTGGTTCTGTATAGCACCAAAAAGGGTTCTGCTGTTCTTACGGTGTCAAGCTTGTGATAATAGCAAGGCCTGTGTTGGTGCTACACTACGGAGCCCCGCTGGTGACATCCTGTAGAAATAAAAATAATGCGTGGGAATGAGATGATTAAGTCGTGGCAATGACTTAGTAAGGTGTGGGAACGAGATCGTGGCTTGCTAAGTCGTGGCCACGCGTTAGGATCTTGTTCCCACGTGTTAATAAGGCATTCTTTTTATATCTGCAGGATGTGACCAGCGGGGCTCCGTACTATACAGAACCTTTTTCAAACGGATTCTATATTAAAGTAATAAGCTTCACCTCCTTTGATCAAATGTTGGCCGACATAAAACATGATAAAATACACTTTGTCAGAAATATTTTGTTATTATTAATAATAATTGGCAAGCATTGTGCCAAGGAATGTAGTTCCTTTACAGTATGGTATTGTTGCCAAGCAACCGCAGACTGCTGAGTTAGGAGGAGAACATTCGGTCTCCTAGCGCTGTGTACTGAGGTCATTTCATGAACTTTTTAACTTCGTCATATAACAATGAACATATGATAACACAGCAGTGTTTAATGCACAAACTGTCACTTTATGAGTATTTTATGGCCACCAAATCACCACCACCAGCGCCCTCTTCTCACGCTGGGGCTGGAGATCTCAAACGTCTCCCTGCTCCCTACAAAGCGCACTACATAGGAATTTAAATGCTGGATCCTGCAGCCCAAACAGTGCAAAATACAGCTATGAAACACTTGTTTGGGTCTTATTTGGGATAAAGAGCTCTTGTACTTACTAAAGAACCTTAAAATTCCATCTATTTTAAGAGCGCAGCTCATGGTGGATTTTGAGGTGTGTTTTGGATCATTGTCCTGTGGTAGAAGCATCTATTCAGCTCCGGCTTCTTGACTGACGAAGTCACATTTGCTTCAAGAATCCATTCTTCTACCTACTTGTGCAGTAACTGGTGGCCACTAAACCCCAAAGCAGCTCCATGCTTAACAGTTAACACGGCGTTCCTTTCATCAGATGCTGCTCCTTCTGTTTCTCCAAATATATTTTGGATTTGGATTTTTATACATTTTCTTCATCTTCTAAT